>NC_090654.1:190175234-190365234 GCF_040937935.1 Hyperolius riggenbachi
GGGGTGAGTCATGGCTGCTGCTCTGTAGGTGGGCCCAAAAGGACAACACTCTCTTCTGTATCTCAAGCAATAATGAGAACCTACCTAGCTCAGCTCAGCAGCATTATTTGAGGTACTCCGATGAACATGGAGAAGGTCTTTGCAGAACTCCAGGTGGAATATTTCTGTTGTGCTGGATTACCATTTTGATTGGTCTGGGTAGGTGGTGGGGCCACATACTTCACTTCCATACAGTAGGATTGGGGTGATGACACTGTCAAATACTTTCAGCCAGACTTTTACTGGTGGTTTGAGGTGGTACAGTTCTTTCCTGATGGCATAGAACGTTTGGCATGCTTTGGCTTTTAGGGCTTCCATGGCTGACTTAAGGCTTCCTGATTGGTTGATTTCCAGACCAAGGTAGGTATATTTATCAGTTCTGCTGATTTCACAGTCATTGAGTATAAAGGATGGGCTCCGGGCTGACCTGTTTTTCCTCTGGAACACCATGGTTGTGGTTTTCTTTAGAATAATGGGGAGTGCCAATGTTGTGCTAAATTTCTCCAGGATTTTCAGGCTGTCTTGTAGACGTTTTTCAGTTGGCGACAGCAATAGGAGGTCATCTGCATACAGTAGGAACTTCACAGTTGTGTCATGTAGTGTGAGCCCTGGTGCTGGTGAGGCCTCTAGGGCAGAGGTCAATTTATTGATATATATGTTGAAAAGTGTTGGACTCGGGCTGCAGCCCTGTCTTACCCCCCGGCCCTGGGGGAAGAAAGGTGTTCTTTTCCCATTCACTTTCACACTGCACTTGTTCCCAGTGTATGAGCTCTTGATGACATCGTATGTTTTTCCTCCTATTCCGCTCTCTAGGAGTCTCAGGAACAAACCTGGGTGCCACACTGAGTCAAAAGACTTTTTAAAGTCCACAAAGCAGGCACATATTTTTCCCTTCCTTCGTCTTTGCACATGGTGCTTGATAAGGGTGGGCAGCACGGTGGCGTAGTGGTTAGAATCAGAATCAATTTATTTTCGCCAAGTAAGTTTGCACCTACAAGGAATTTGTCTTAGCAGTTGCTTAACAAACACAAACAAAAACAATACAAGGACAGACAGTGTGTATATTACAAGTTAAGGACATTATAAGTATAGTGGCAGTAAGCAATGTGAGAATTGTTCATGTTTAGTTCTGTGCTGATTACTTTCAGTCCTAGCAGCTCTAACGTGGTTCAGCATTAAGTATGGCTACCGCTTGAGGAAAAAAACTGTTCCTGTGTCTAGAGGTTTTGGTAGCGATTGACCGGAATCTTACTCCTGAAGGCATGCGCTGGAAGATGGTGTGAGCTGGGTGAGAGGAGTCAGAGGCAATTTTGGTTGCTCTCTTTCTGCACCTGCTAGTGTAAAGATCCTGCAGGGAAGGTAATCTACAGCCAATTATCCTTTCCGCTGATCGGATGATGCGCTGCAGCCTCCCCTTTTCTAATGCTGAGCAGGAGCCGAACCATACAGTCATAGATGATGTTATGGTGGATTCGATGATTGCAGTGTAGAACTGCACCATTAGATTTTGAGGTAGGCCAAACTTTTTCAGCTGCCGTAGATGGTACACTCTCTGTTGTGCTTTCTTGACAATAGTGGCAGTGTTGTTGTCCCATTTTAAGTCGTTTGAGATCGTGGACCCAAGAAACTTGAATGACTCTACTTGGGTTATTGTGGATCCATTTATGGTTAAGGGGAGGTGCTGGGGGGGAGATCTCCTAAAGTCTATTATCATCTCCATGGTTTTGAGAGCATTTAGTTCCAAGTTGTTGCTGCTGCACCAGGAGGAAAGCTGTCCCACCACATGCCTGTATGCATACTCATCCCCGTTTTGAATGAGACCAACAACTGTTGTGTCGCCTGCAAACTTCAGAACCTTAACAGATGGATCTGTGGAGATGCAGTCATTGGTGTAAAGTGAGTACAGCAGTGGGGAAAGCACACAGCCCTGGGGTGCACCAGTACTGACTGTCAGAGAGCTTGATGTGAGTTTACCAAGTCTAAGACGCTGTCTTCTGTCAGTTAAGAAGTCGGTTATCCATTTGTAGAGGGATTCAGGTATGTGTAGCTGGGAGAGCTTGCTGTGCAGCAGTGATGGAATTATGGTATTAAATGCAGAGCTCTCTCGCCTTGCAGCGCTGGGTCCCTGGTTCGAATCCCGGCCAGGGCACTATCTGCAAAGAGTTTGTATGTTCTCTCCGTGTCTGCGTGAGTTTCCTCCGGACACTCTGGTTTCCTCCCACATTCCAAAAACATACAGATAAGTTAATTGGCTCCCCCTAAAAATGGCCCTTGACTACAGTACTTACACTACATAATATAGACATATGGCAATGGTAGGGATTAGATTGTGAGCTCCTCTGAGGGACAGTTAGTGACAAGATATATTTATATACACTGTACAGCGCTGCGTAATATGTCGGCGCTATATAAATACTAAATAATAATAATAATAATAAGGGTGTGCAGGGTGTAGATGTGGTCTGTGGTAAGATGGTTCGGTACAAATCCTGCTTGACTTTTACAGAGAACATTGTGCTGGGTGAGAAAGGTGAGGATTCTCTTATTCAGGATGCTGTTGAACAGTTTCCCCAGTGTGCTGCTCACACAGATGCCTCGGTAGTTGGCTGGGTCATAGTGATCTCCACTCTTGTAAATAGGAGTTATGAATCCTTCATTCCAGACTTCAGAACAGTGACCAGAGTACAGGGCCAGATTAAATAGCTTCCATATTGCTGCATGGATTTCTGGGGAGCCAGATATGATCATTGAGGCGGGGTGAAACTTTTGCCTTAGGCGGCACTTCTGGGGGGGCGGCACCCGCTCGTCCGTTGGTGTGGGGGGCCGCCCGAATTGGAGGGAATAGCGGGCAGGAAGGGGGTATTGGGCCTAGCGGCGGGGAGGGGGGTCGGACCCCCCCTCCCTCACCTGGGTCCCCGTCCTCCGCTCCCCTCCAGCTTTAAAAAGTTAAGTTGCCGCCGCTGTTGTAAGAGGGGGGCGGCGATTTCTTTTAAGTTTGCCTCAGGCGGCAAAAGGTCTAGGGCCGGGCCTGCGCTAGCTTTTTTGCCTTGCATGAATTTTATCTTCTCTTTTATTTCCTCCAATGTGAAAGGTGTATCGAGTGGGTTTTAAAAAACTTTCACCTTCTCTTCCATGTTCTTTAATTTGTTGATTATTTGTGCTTGTTTTGGGCTGAGTTTGTTTATAGGAATATCTCTGTATAGATCTTCGAAGTATTGTAGCCAGGCTTGGCGTTGGTTATTTTGTTTGGGTCTTTTACCAATTTGCTGGTGAGTCCTAAATGGGATCCCATTTAGTTGACCATTGGGCTTTTGGCATGGTTCCCACTAGAACGCTGATAAAAAAAACTACCATTTTTGCCTGGTTAGAGTAGGACTCACCAGATTGGGGACATTTTGGCGCAGTTGGTGAGTTTAAACGTGTTACAGCGTAACCAAGAGACCCTGTCACTGCTTTCCTGTTGTGTGCTGCAGCCCCTCTGTAATATATATATATATATATATATATATATATATATATATATATATATATATATATATACACACACACACACATATATAAATATTTATATATATATATAATATTTATATATGTGTGTGTGTACATATATATATATACACACAAATATATATATATATATATATATATATACATACATACATATATATATATACATATATACATACATACATACATACATACATACATACATATACATATATATATATATATATATATATATATATATATATATATACATACACACACACACACACACATACGTCCCTTCCTGGTTAGTGGCCATGTTTTTTGTTTGTAAACACTGCCTAAAACTGGCGTTTAAGGCCAGTATCGCGATGGGGAGCAGGGGGAAGCGGCAAAGGGGGATCCAGGAGATCACAGTGACTCAATTGGTATGTTTTTTATTGTACCAATCAGACAGTACAGATTATCTTCAAATGGCAATGTTATGATTAGTAAAATTAATAACATTCTCGGAGAGTTGTTCACTTCCCTTACTCCTACTGTATATTATACAAAGAGAATGCACTTAAAGTGGAACTTTACCAGCCAAAGAATAAAATTGTAAATGAAAAAGGAGCACGCCATAGTGCATTACATCAAGAGAGGAAAGTTTATTGTGGTTAAAAGTTATACTCACAAAGGTACAAATGGAAAGGGCACTTACAGGTGTAATGTGAAAAGATGCGGTTGTTGCCCTTTTATTAGGACAGAGATTTAGGAGATTATGTGAAAGAGAGACTTTTTGGATTTTTAAATTAGATGCACTGAGCCCCAAGGGACTGAATGAGGGCCTTGAGATTTCGACTTATCTGTGATGTATCAGTTTGTAATTTTTGCTAATTTGAAGTTATAGTTATATCTGTGGCGATGTACACTGTTTTGATTTGTTTTCCCCTTTCTTCTCTCCTCCCTTCTAGCTTCCCCACTAGTAGCAGACCCAAACACTAGATGAGGGTGGTGAGTATGTGTATAATAGGTAGTGTCCATAGTAGGTCAATTATCCCTTTTGGTTCCACTGCTGTGTTCTGGAATACATGGGTTATGAATTATATTATGCATATATATATTTTTTTCCCCCCACATATATCATGACATTAACTTCGGACATTCCACTACACCTTCCTTTGGGTCAAGTTGAATCTAGCCCGCCATGCGCTAGAGGGGCCTATTAGGTTTGCTGGGGTTTCATCCCCAGTCAATTTCCACCTCCCCCCCTCTCCTTCTCCTTACGTTACCACTTCTGTAGTTAATTTACCTCCTCTGTAGTTAATTTACCTCCTCTGTAGTTATTTTCACATGCAGTTAATGAACAGCCTGTCTTTAACTCTGGAGTTATTTTTAGGATTGAAGAGTTAACTTAAAGACAGAAGAGTTAACATTAGGCTTGCCTGAGGTAAAATGTTTCCTGAATACTACATGCCTTATCACCATGGTAACAACTCTAGAAGAGTTATTAAAGACAGGAGATAAGCTTAGTGAATTGAGGCCTTAGTCTAAACATCACTGTGAGGGTGGGGCAGCATACAAATATACAGCAATATATAGATATAGGAAGTGTTATTGAAGCTGAAATCAGAATAATTAACATAAAAGTTGAAATTATTAATACATTCACTACTCGTCACTATGGTGCCTCTTTAAAGCAAATCCGAGATGAAAAACTAACTATAACAAGTAACTTGTCTATATATCTTATCTAAAATTTAGTTAGTTTACACAGCAAATCTAGCTGCAAACAGCTTCAACAGAATATGATAATTTATTCCTGTAATACAATGACAGCGGCCATGTTCTGTTTGTAAACATTACACATAGGCAAGCTGATCTGCATCTGCAGCCCTCAGGCTATGAAAAGCTAATCCCCCCTCCTCCTCCCTCCTCCCCTCTGCCTCTGAAATCTCTGGCTAGGAATACCTCCCCCTCCTCCTGTCCAGACTGAGCTCCCATAAGCCCTTGCTACTGTCTGAAAATGCCAAGGCATTCTGAAAAGCCGTGGGCGAGGCTTGTGTAGCTTATAGGGAATTAGAGTATCAAAACAAAAACAAAAAAGTATTGAGGAATGCCCTATAAACTATAGGAAAGGAACACAATTATGCAATCAGTAAAAGTTTATCTCGGATCCACTTTAATTTCAAATACATTTGTGAACATCTACTGTATATTGTAAGAGTGGCTGATGCTCTTTTAAATTACTAGACTATTGCTTTTGCATTATTGGGAGGGGGTTAATTTTAAGAGTGCAAAAAACTCAGCAGGAAAATGGACTTGGCTTGTCTAGGACTGAATGTGACATCACGTTTTGACTAGAGTGGAGTTTTGCTTTAATAGATGTTGTGCAAGGACAGCGGCAGGCATATATTGTAAATCACAATTACAGCGCACTGACAAAATCGGCTACAATTAAGCACAGATGTTCTTTCAAGGCCAGGCTGAAATGTCAGGGGAAGCGCGTAATTTCAGGAGGTGATACATAACCGAATCTCTTGTAGCGATATTACCGTCGCTGTAAATTCAATACGATTTGCAATTAACCTAGCTAACTTAATCAGTGCTACTTAATATGTATTTCTATATACAGACATTATATTGATAGCAGGAACAGTCACACAATTATGTAATTATGGGCAAAGTGCAAATCGTCTGCCACGCGTCTCAGCTTCTGAGGTGCCCGACGCAGGAATTTTCACACATACAATTACCGCCTCTGACTTATCGAGGCCACTAATGATTGAAGAAGGATTTACAGAAACATAAAAAGTGCAGACACAATATAAATAGTCCTGTATATTTGTGCTGCTTAAAGCATACCTCCTCCACCCATCTACAAAGAAGGGTGAAAACAGGGTGAACAGTGTGTGAGGATTAAAGGTTAAGGTGAGTGTACTGTACTTACAACAGTTCCTAAAGGCCTTCAATTAACAATGTAGCAATAATACATACTGATGCTTTTCAAACGTAAGCATTAACTGGCTGCCTGAGGTGAGAGAAATATTGAGGCTGACACATTCCAATGCACATTGCCTGGCTGTCGTTTTGATCCACTGCCTACTACAGCCTTTTTCAACCTTTTTGCCTTGGAGGAACCCTGTAAATAAATTTTGGATCTCAATGAACCCCTGCATACAATTTTTTGGTCTCGAGGAACCCCTACATTTATTTTTCAGGAGGCATGGTCTTAAAGTAGGTTAGGCTGCTAATTTCACTATCTCCTATTACACTGCCACTCATTATACTGTCTCCTGACCCCCAATTTAGTGCTTCTTGTTACAGTACCACCTATTATAGTGTGCTCTATTATACTTCCCCCACGATGGGGTAAATTGCCAAGGAACCCCTGCACAGTCCTCAAGGAACCCTGGGGTTCCAGGAAACCCTGGTTGGGAAAGCCTGCTGTACTATTAGTCATAGTTCCGATTAGCTACATGCTTGTTACAGGTGTATTATTTATAAACTACTGAAGCCAGAAAGATCAGCAGGTCTGCCAGGCAAGTGGTATTGTTTCAAAGGAAATAAATATGGCATTCTCCATAAGTTTCTCACCTTGGGCCCCTTTTAACGTAATTTCTTCTTCAGCAGCCTGTCTATAAAGCAGTTTTGTGGATGTTGCATGTAGTGTTGACCACTTTCCCTGCTCCTCCCCTATTTCATTAAAACACCCTTCCTCTAAGGCAGGGTTGTCGAACTCAAATGCAAAGTGGTCCGAAATTGAGCTCTGGGACCAAGTCGAGGGCCCCTCTCTTCCTTATAAAGTTCCTCTGGTGTCTAATAGCCCCCCTCCATCTCCTATACAGTTCCCTGATGTTTAGTGGTCCTCCCTCCCCATACAGTTTCCTGGTGTCTAGTGGCCTTCTCCTTCCCCTATACTGTTCCCTGGTGTCTAGTGGCCCCCTTTCCAATCCTATACAGTTCCCTGGTATCTAGTGCTGCCCCCCTCCCCGTATGGCTTCCCTGGTGATCTAGGGCTTATCCTCCAATATAGCTTCTCTGGTGGTCTAGAGTGGGCCAAACATAATGCAAAGTGAGGAAACCACCTGAGGGCCAAATCTGATGACTCCAAGGGCCAGATTTGTCCCACGGACCGGAGTTTGACATGTATGCTCTAAGGTCTACTTTACATGAAAGGCTGAACTACACGCTTGTCGAGCAGCTCAGCCTCCCATCTAATAGCCATAGAGCTGCAATTTCATGGAGCCAAATGGCAGTTTTTCTTGCCCCATGCGTATCACCCAGCGGCAAAACGAAATCCTGTTGCATCCGAGTGCGGTCCTGCTTGTGACTTAATGGAGTGGCTGCCTTTCCACTGACGAGTTTTGGCAAGCTTCCGACAGCTGCACAGGAGCAGCTGACCAGTTCAGCTTCCTGTGTGAAAGAGGCCTCAATCCAATATCTGTTTTCAGCACCTTGGGTCTGATCTAGTAATGGTGCCCATACATTATTAGATATTGTGGCTCGATCGACCATCTGATTGGATTTTCATCTAACCAGGAGAGGATCTGTGTCGCAATATGGCCGCCTGATCGATATTCGAATGGATCAATCAGGAATACCGTAACATTTCAGTTAAAAGGGCTGAATCTTATGTGCAGCTGTAACAGTGTTCTATATCGCAACGATTGCCACAGACCGAGCCGTTGTCCCTCCAAGTGTAAAGCGTGTAACATGCACATAACAGATCACATATAATGTTGAGAATAATGGTGTGTACGAACTTGAAAGATTAATGAAAGATATCAGACCAATTTTACCCCCTTCCATGTAGTATGAGAGCCATACTCTACACAGTCTATTCTATTGAGCTGAACTCTCCATCAGATAGAAATCTTTGCAAGATGTTGCACACAAAGATGTTGTACACATTCAAAAGATCAGTATCTGCAAAAGATCCGTTCCTGAAAATGCATTCATAGTCTATGATATCTGCAGATCATCATACACACCTTGTTTAACAGACATTCATCTGCAGATCAGATCCACCAGGATGGATCTTCAGATCTGCAGATGATTGTCAGATATGCAGATGAATGTCTGTTAAACAAGGTGTGTATGAGGATCTGCAGATCTCATAGACTATGAATGCATTTTTCAGGAACGGATCTTTTGCAGGAACAGATCTTTTGCAGATACTGATCTGTTGCATGTGTACAGCATCTTTGTGTGCAGCATCTTGCAAAAATGTTTATCTGATGGGGAGTTCAGCTCAATAGAATAGACTGTGTAGAGTATGGCTCTCATACTACATGGAAGGGGGTAAAATTGGTCCGATATCTTTCATTAATCTTTCAAGTGTGTATGTAGCATAAGACTAGGGATGGTCAATGAGATGCAAATAGATTTAAGTTGATGCAGCATTATGCACATTTTGTATGCAAATGTATGCAGCTTGAAAATGAACCAATCAAATCCTGCTGAAATAAAATTTGATTGGTCCATTTTCAAGCTGCATACATTTGCATACAAAATTTGCATAATACTGCATCAACTCAAAATGATTTGCATCTCATTGACCATCCCTAAATAAGACATGGTGGGGTAGGTTGAATGGCTGAGGAAGAGTAGGGTAAGTTGGCTCCTACCACAAAATTGCTGGCATGGGTGTCTGGAAGTAGGGGCAAGAGAGAACACTTGGCTTAAAAGTAGAGTGTTCCCCAAAAAAAGCAGTGCAACCTTTGTGTTTGTACACAAAGCAGTTAATAAGCTGGATGCAGATATTGCAAAATGACAGACTTTATTCTTGAACAAACATTTTCCTGATTTCTATTTTTATGGTGGTTTTATTGGTGATAAATCTACAACAGCTAATAAAAAGGATTCAAAATCAGGTGAGAAAATCTATATCAAAAATATGTTGATCAGGACCGGCCATTCATAATGGAGTGCTTTTTTGGTTTATACAAAAAAAAGTTTTCTTCTTCATTTTCACTATCTTATCAATATAAAATACTTCCATCTCTTGCAAGTTTGATATTACTTTTCTTACCTACTTCTAAGCACTTTTTCACTTGCAAGGAGCTGAAAATATGTTTCATACATGAGATGAGAAAATATCAGCAACTGAATTTCACTGGTACATTTTCAATCTGCATATAAATTGCATCCAAATTTGCATCATGTCAAAAAAACAAAAAAACAAAAAAATCTTAAGTAGAACAGCAATAACTGGTAAAAAAAAAATGGAGCAAAAGATAGTCAAAAGAAAGAGTCACAAATCATAGCAATGAGAAGAAGCCCAGCAGCAAGATAACCAAACTGAAGAAAGGACTTACTGACAGTCCATACTGCGAAAGAGAACCTGCTGGTAGATGTTCATGAAAATCCAAGAACAGCAGATCTAGCTGGGAGATGGAGGAAGGAACACAACCTGTCCAGAAGGATTGCTGATGGCTACGTACTCATAAAAAAAGAAGTGCACCACAGTACATTTTTTTTAGTGCCGCCAGTAGATACAGTAAGGCAAAACAAAGCAGGACTCCCAAAAAGACATACGCATGGAACGATAGCCAGTATTTCAATCTGTATTTTCCAGAATCCAGGAAAAAAAAGATGCTGACTTGTGCACTCTTTCTGGTATCTTCTTTTTATTGATCCACAATACAAACAGGTACAGACAGACCCCCCCTGGTCACCAGCTGTTTCACGTGTGTAAGACACACAGAAATAGAACACACCCCTCCTACCTGTCCTATATATAGGAGTGTGTGTCATCCCTTAGGAAGGGGAGGTACTATTGTAGTTTGAAAAGACCAAACAAAAGACATTCATTTAAAAAATGCATTGACCTTATTCCTGTCATTGAACCCCAGCATCAGTATGTGATATCATAGTTGACTCCCTTTTTAACAGTTTGTCCTCCCTTAAAGAGAATCTGTATTCACAAAATGAAGTATAAACAAACATCCCTGCCTGTTTGGGGTCATCTCCTATCCCCTCTGTAATATTTTTGCTACTCTCCGCTGCAACAAAGAGGGTAAAAAAACTGTTTTATAAACTGTTTTGTAAACAGAAAAGATGGCCACCAAAACAGGAAGTACATGAGCAGAGCAGTGAACTCAGTTAATACACAGTGAGTTACACATTGAATTCAGTCTCCAGAGGTTATGTGCAAGTTTTGAAAGAGCTCTGTGTCAATAAAGCATGACAAGCTGAGTTAGAGCCTGGAGTCCTGTCAGCCTGACAGGCAGCTTCCTCCTCAGCCAGCTATTCTTTGTTCAGTTTATCAGTCTGTGTTTATCAACCTCACAGATAGCAGACAAGCTGACAGTGAGAGCAAGGGACATTGTCTGTGAGGAATAATCCTCACAGGAGCACTGGAGGGGCTTGAAAGGAGTTAACTTGTTCACATTACTGAAAAGTTGGCAGCCTTCCAGACACAGCCGACAAATCCGACAGGGGAAAGATAAGTTGATTTATTACAGAGATGGTGCAAGTAGAAAGTGCTGCAGTAAGCCAGAGCACAATGGAACAGCCTTAGGAACTTGTAGGATAGGAGAAATACTGCTGAAATTTTTGTTATGGAGTCTCTTTAAACCTCCTTTATCGCTTTCCATAAATTAGAGCATAGTTGGATGGAGAAGCAGGTGGAGCAGGAAAAAAACCTTAACATTTCTAAGGGCCAGTACACACCAAAAAAACGCCAGCGGATCTGCAATCGCTAGCGGTTTTTGAAGCTGTTTTTCAGAGCAATTCTAGGTATGTTTAGAGAGATTTTCTAAACATGCCCAGCGTTTTTTGGAGCGTTTTTGTGTAGCAGATGTTATATTTTGTTACAGTAAAGCTGTAACTGAACAGCTTCTGTAACAAAAACGCTTGGATAATCGCTCTGATCTAGCGATTTCAGAGCGATTTTCCACTTTCCTATACTTTACATTGAGGCAGAAACGCCTCAGAAAACCGCAAAAAATGCTGCAGGACCCGAGTTTGCATTTGGGGAAAAAAAACCTAACCGCTCTGGTGTGCACCATGCCATTATATTCATTAGCCAAGCGGTTTTCACCCCACAAGCGTTTAAAAAAAAACGCTCAGAACTGCTTTTGGTGTGCACAAGCCCTAGCTAAAGTATTTTTGATTGGATTCTTGAAAATGAATAAATAAAATGTTAAAAAGTACACTATACGCCACTATACGTTCCCTTTAACAGTACTAAGTCCTAACTAAAAATGTACCATTACACATATTCTGCTACATTCTGCAATTAAGACACTTTTAACCTTCGCAGCTGTTAAAGTAAAATTTAGCTAAAATGTGAATCAAAAAGGAAAACAAAACCTGGCCCAAAAAAAGTGAGAACAAAATTTGAGAATTTTCCATAGCAACTAGTCAGAATTCTCTTTCCATAAGATGAAAGATATGAAAGATAAGACCTATAAATGGTTGCTATGGCAACTTCTCAACTTTTGTTCTCATGTTCTTTTTCTACATGTTTTGTAAATCCAATTTAGTTTTCATAGGTTTTAACAAAGGACTCTGCTGTGCAGAGCTTAAGTGGGCTGAAAGTCATTTCATAAGTGTTAAATTATAAATGTCGCAAGTCTGCCTGAAACCATTTATGTGCTTTAATTTTTTATTTTCTTTACATATTTGCTGGCATAAATACAGTGATCAGCTAACACATACAAATGATACGTGTAGTGAATCACACTGATTATCTAGTTATGATGGCAGCTGTCAAGGGGTGGGAAATATTGGACACCAAGCAAATACGCAATGCGTTGGAGGCTAGGAAAATGGGTAAGTGTAGGTCTTTGAACAATAGCGATGGCTATATGAGTGGGTCAGACCACCTCCATGGAAGGTCTTTTCAGATGTGCTCATTGTGCTTATTCTTCCTAATGTGGACGAAAGAAGGGCAATCAATGAACTGGCAACATGATTGTGGGTGCAGAAGGATCAGTAACGTACATGGGGAACAATGCTTAGCCTATCTAGTCTGATACCACAGAAAGGCTACTTCAGTACTACAGTACTGGTAATTGCTAAAATAAACATGCACGGACTATAAAAGAAAGGTGCCAGAACACACAGGGCATTGCAGCTTGCTGTGTATGGGGTTGTGCAGCCACAGGCTAGTCTAATGCTACGTACACACATGCGACAACGATCGTTCGTTGAGAACGACGAACAAACTTTTAATTGATGAAAGAACGACCTAAGTAAAGTTAGTTTTAAAATGTGTGTAACGATCTGATCGTTAGAACGAACGTTACATCACGTAAAGCAACTATTGCGCTTGCGCATAAAAATGAGAAGTTTCATGGAGAAATAGTGAAATGCGCATGTCAAGCCTAGTACGAACGATCGTTTCCAACGATGCACTACTTTTGCAAACGATCGTCGTTGGAAAAAATCCGCCGAGACAGAACTTTCTTTTGTAGCGATTTGGCTCGTTCGTCGTTTGCCTTAATAGTCGGTGGTTCGTTTTTTGTAACGATCGTCGTTGGTAAAGATCGGGGAACGATCGTTACAAACTACTATAGTCGCATGTGTGTACGCACCTCAAGTGTCTATGTTTACCCCTGTCCAATGCTGAAAGCACCTACAACTGAACAGGCACATGAGTGTCAGAGTTGAAACATGAGGCAATGGAAAATAATGTTCTCTCTAGCCTCCGTATTAATCCAAAATTCAAGCCAATTTTGTGGAAGGTCTATTGAGGCAACACTTTCAAACAGTGTTTTGAAAGGGTTTCCTCATCTGATATGCTGCATGTTTATTCAGGGTCTATGACGAAAAGTATTTGAAGCAAAGGATCAGCAGGATAGCCAGGCAACTGGTAATGCTTAAAAGGAAATAAATATGGCCGTCTCCATATCCCTCTCATTATAGTTGTTCTTTAAAAGATATTCTGCTAAAAGCACTGATGCCAGACACCACAGGACTCCACAGAGGTCTTATGGATTTCATGTCAATGATGGAAACAATGGTTTACCCTGGGATCCATGGTCACACAAAGTAAACATGTACAGCAGCATCAAGAAAACTGGTTAAAGCGGACCCAAACCAAACATTTTTTTAATTCAAAATCTTTTGTTGCACCACTCTGGCCTGGATTTTCAGGTCAGACATTTTATAACCGGCAGGACTGCATTCATCGTATATGTGCTCTTTTGTCCCGGTCTTCGATATTACATCGGTAAAACCACGCGTCCTATGCGTGAAAGACTTGTGGAACACACCAGGTTAATACGTAAAGGTGGAGAAGTACCTAGGTTGGTCGAGCACTTTAGATCAGTGCATGACGGGGATCCTTCACTATTAAGAATGGCGGGTTTAGTGTATGTCCCATGTCCCAGGAGGGGAAGGGAACCACGAGAGACTATTGCGGCAACGAGAAGCATATCTCATTTCTAAAACTGAAGCCAAGGGTCCGTTAGGATTTAACAATAAAAATGACCTTTCAGTGTTCCTCGAACGATCATTCTTATTGCCTTCCCGATATAACCTTAGATATTAGATTTGAGGCTCCTATATAGTGATTATTGAAATGTACTTAATAGGATGTTGCGGAGGGAACTGTATATAATGTAGGGTGAATAATGAATATTTAACATATATTACTGGATAATTTTTTGGTTGTAATTTCTCTCTATGTACTTCTCTACTGGGTTAAAAGTGGGGTCTTTCCTTTCCTCTAGTCACTAAAAAGGTCCGTTCTCACTCTGTAACAAAGTGTTTATAGTATAAAGGAAGCATACTTCAACATGTGATGTTCCTTTTAATACTTGTGCAATATCTTGCTTGGTATTTGCTCCTCCTGGTGGATCCGCCTTTCCATCTAGTTGCAAGGGTTTTTTTGCCACTTCAATCTGCAGCATAATTGTTCCTATGTGGGGAGGATGTGTCCAATGTAATGCATCATCCAGCCGTGGGACGCAGCGGATTGTATGCGTCATGTGCGCATGCGTACCTTTGGACGCATGGAGCCGCGTCACACAGATGGAACCGGCGGGAGCATGTGAGCGCACCCAGAAGTGCTCCTTAGGGAAGGGCTTGTTTGGTAGCGTGGAGCCCTGTCCATTGCTGCTGAGACAAGAAAGAGATTTGTGCGGCCCATAGAAATACATTACAAGTGAGGCAGTGTACCCTGAAAGAGAGTCTCAAGCCAAATAAATTAGCTCTTTTTATTGCCTACTTTTGTTAAAGGGAAGGTTCAGGGAGGGTGGGTAAAAAATAAAAATCTAATTCCACTTACCTGGGGCTTCCTCCAGCCCGTGGCAGGCAGGAGGTGCCCTCGCCGCCGCTCCGCAGGCTCCCGGTGGTCTCCGGTGGCGCGCCCGACCTAGCCAGGCCGGCTGCCAGGTCGGGCTCTTCTGCGCTCCAAGGCCCGGAACTTCTGCGACCCACGCCGGCGCTCTGACGTCATCGGACGTCCTCCGTGCTCTACTGCGCATGCGCAGTAGTTCTGCGCATGCGCAGTAGAGCCCGGAGGACGTCCGATGACGTCAGAGCGCCGGCGTGGGACGCAGAAGTTCCGGGCCTTGGAGCGCAGAAGAGCCCGACCTGGCAGCCGGCCTGGCCAGGTCGGGCGCGCCACCGGAGACCACCGGGAGCCTGCGGAGCGGCGGCGAGGGCACCTCCTGCCTGCCACGGGCTGGAGGAAGCCCCAGGTAAGTGGAATTTGATTTTTATTTTTTACCCACCCTCCCTGAACCTTCCCTTTAAGCATTAAGATCAAAGCTGATTCACCGCATTCCCAAGGCAGAACTATGTATTTATCTTCCCGAAATCCCTGGGGCAAAATTATCTGTTCGCTTCCTGGAGGAGACAGAGCTTTCCACAGTAGCTCTGCCACTGCTCCAGTGAATCTCTGCCTCTCCCCGCCCCTCTCAGTCTTCTTTCAATGAGAAAGGCAGGGAGAGGCGGAGATCGACTGAACTGGAGGCAGAGCTACAGCGCAAAGCTCTGCCTCCCCGGGCAGCAAAATAAACGACTTGGAAAGTCATGGAATTTTGCCCTGGGATTTTGGGGGGATAAATACCTCGTTCCTCCGTGCTTAACATAAGTGGGCAGTAAAAAAGCTCACTTATTTGGCTTCAGCCTCTCTTTAAAGAATGCCCGAGTAGAATAGCGAGGGTGAAAATTAGGCCAGACATATGTGAGGGCATGTATGCTGAGGCCAGTTTCAGATTTCTCTCCAAAGGCTCAGTTTCACTGGGGTTGCCAACCTCTGACACAGTGGTAACAGCTCTGCCTATGCGCTGTCTGTCAGTTGTAAATGATATGGCTCTGTTCTCACGTGACATCGTATACAACGAAAGTGTGCGCGCCAATGTTATGTGAGGCAGGAGTGATGAGATGTGATTACCACGGAGCAAACACAGGTCAGGCCATTATTTGGGACTTTGTATGTGAAGATATAGGTTATTCCTTGATCTGAATGAACTTAAATAATTTTGTACAGTAAATGTAATGCTTTTGGACAAACAAACCAGTGATGGCTCCATTTAAAACCCCAATTTCAAAACAATTGATTTCATTATATGCCCTCACCTATGTATGGCCTCATGTTCATCTTCACTACTTCAGCTCGGGCACCTTTTAAGGCTGGGCACACTTGCAATGTATTTCTATGGGCCACACAAGTCTCTGCAGTAGTTTTTTTTCGCATGCTGCGAGCAATTCTAATTCTACTGTATTTTTGCCCAATTCATGATATAGCATAAAAACCCATTTCCAAAAAATAAAACTTGATTGTGGAAAATATGAACTAAAATGCTATTGCAGTGAGATGGAAAAAAGACTGATTTTGCAAGTGCAAATGTATGTCCAGCCTAACAATTAAAAAAACGGACCACATCGGGACCTCTCTTCCAAGCAAGGGTTATAGAAAATGTTTATTGTCACTTTACATTTTAAAAGTTTTGCCAATTGACTAAGAATTTTTTTTTTTTTATAGATAAAGCATGGCAAACTTAAAGAGACTCCGTAACAAAAATTGCATCCTGTTTTTTATCATCCTACAAGTTCCAAAAGCTATTCTAATGTGTTCTGGCTTACTGCAGCACGTTCTACTATCACCATCTCTGTAATAAATCAACTCATTTCTCTCTTGTCAGACTTGTCAGGCCTGTGTCTGGAAGGCTGCCAAGTTCTTCAGTGTTGTGGTTCTGTGATGCATCTCCCCCCTCCAGGCCCCTCTCTGCACACTGCTGTGTGTTATTTAGATTAGTGCAGCTGCTCTCTGCTCTATTATCTTTTACAAGCTGGATAAATCCTCCTCTGAGCTGGCTGGGCTTTCACATACTGAGGAATTACATACAGGCAGAGCTGTCTGCACTCTGCAGGAAGAAACAGCCTGACACTTCAGTGGAAGATAGCTGCAGGGGGAAAGAAACACACAAATGATCTCTTGAGATTCAAAAGGAAGGGTGTATACAGCCTGCTTGTGTATGAATGTATTTTCTATGTGTGGACATACTGTACATCAACCTACTTCCTGTTTTGGTGGCCATTTTGTTTGTTTATAAACAAACTTTTTAAAACTGTTTTTAACCACTTTTAATGCGGCGAGGAGCGGCGAAATTGTGACAGAGGGTAATAGGAGATGTCCCCTAACGCACTGGTATGTTTACTTTTGTGCGATTTTAACAATACAGATTCTCTTTAAAGAGGACCCTAAATAATCCATTTACTGTGTACCTTGTGTACATATAAGGTGCAATCAGCTATTAAAATTTTAATTTATTCACCTGCTCTCTCAAAGCTAAAATATTTGAAAACTCGACCCCCATTTGGCAATACTGCAGTACCGGTTTTTGTCCAAAGCCTTTCCACACAGGTCTGGAGCTCTGTGGCCACCCAATCTATATTGCCATGGCTTGCCCTCAGATCAGCACCACCAATCAGGTTGTGGTCGCAGCACTGGGGACGGACTGTGGCAACACAGCTCAAGATCCTGATTGGAAAGGCTTTAGGCAAAAACATCTATGGCAGTTTTGGCAAAAGAGGCGGGGTTTAGGAATATTTTATATTTATGACCAAGCAGGTAAGTGAATATAATTTTTAGCAGACTGGTGATACATAAAAATAGCATTAAGGGGCCCATACACTGGTAGATTTGAGTGATCGATCGATTCGATCGTATCAATTAATCGCAAATTGCTGCTTGTTCAAACGGCCGATTGATTTGTGGCCGATTTCGATCTATCTGACAGGATGGAAAATCTAGGTTGATCTGCTGCTGGCAGCAGATCGATGACCCATAGAGTTGCATTATATCTAATGATGCAGTAATGCATTTAGATCGATTTTCAACAGATTTCCAATAGATTTCATCCTGAAATCTATTGGAAATCTTTTCCTAGTGTGTGGCACACATCAGATAGATTCCGGTCAGATTCAACCTGACGGCATCTGACAGAAATCTATCTGATGGTCGAATCTGCTGCAAATCTATAAGTGTATGGCCACCTTTAGTCTGGTCCACAATTTTCTGTTAACTACTTCAAACCATGTTCCTCATACCCACCCACCATAATGTCTTTATTAACATACAGCACCTCTGCTTCTGGACACTAGCGGAGCCAAAACATTTACACAGGATCTTCATTCATTTTGACGGAAAAACAAGATCCCATCTACAGTTTAAGAGCCAATGCAACTATTATGGAGAATTGGTGTAGTAAGAAAACAAACAGCATGTTGGTAAACACAAGCACTAGGGTCACTGGTACAT
Source organism: Hyperolius riggenbachi (assembly GCF_040937935.1). Lineage (NCBI taxonomy): Eukaryota > Metazoa > Chordata > Amphibia > Anura > Hyperoliidae > Hyperolius > Hyperolius riggenbachi. The sequence continues at coordinate 190,193,467 of NC_090654.1, forward strand.
AAAGGAGAAGAATTCTACACAGCATTCTAGCTGCAGAAGCCTCGCTTCACACAAAAAGCAACATCAGACCAAGATGGGATAGCTAGCTCTATCCTTGGAGTCTGGCTTTAAATAAGAAAATGTATTGATTAGTAACAGCTCTGCATTTTAAATGCAGTCTCAGTTTTTTATTTTTATAATTTCTAAAAAAAAAAAAAAGTCCCCTTGCTGTGCTGGGAAACAAAACTTTCAATGACATCCTCAGTGAGAGTTGGCATCTGGTCTGGCAGGGACGGGGTTACACAAAGCCCGTGTTCAGAAAACATACAAAGGATTTGGTCACCATGGAAACAGCCACATACTGTAGCAAAGACTCTGGATTTTTTTTTCTCTTCAGCTTTGCAGCCTGATACAGCAGTGATTGTATTTTACATAAAGAGTAATGTGACCCCACTCCAAATATAAGAGCTCCCAATTAACCACTGCTCTGCTAGTTATCGAATTAGGAAAAGTAAGCAGAATTGTATTGAAGACTTATTAACGATATTGACCCCCAAAATGACATATGCCAGCACAGTGCAGAATAGCAGCTGCACAGACTCTTTAGCCTTGGGCAAGGAATGCCATCAGTGGAGGCAGGTTGTGACGTGGTGACTGCCACGGGTGCGTAGTGCTGCCGTTCTTATCACAGCACATAATTCCATGGCAACACACTGCCCATGCTGCTAAAAGTGCCCGACTGCATTATGCACATTATAACGCACTGTGTAATTCCGACGCACCGCTGCGCACATTTTACTCCGCGAGGCACACATTATCATAAAAGTGGCTGTAGATACATCATAACATGTGTTAAAACGCACACATAAGAGAGGGGGTTTTGTAGTGCATATAATGTGAATGGGTCTTAATGGATTGAACATCCTCCTGCTTTGCCTGTAAATAATTAATTTGAATGTTAAACATGGTTAAAAGAAACCTAAACTGAACCTAAAAAAACAAAACAAAAAAAAACACAACTTATCTGGAGCTTCTACCAGCCCCCTGCAGCCACCCTGTGCCCTCGCCATCACGGAACGATCCTATGACAACTGTGCCAGTCTATGGCCACACACATCCTTGATCACGTTCCTGTCGCCAGGAGCATCCTGCACATGCGCAGAACAAGATTTCTCGTACTGCGCATGTGCAGGACAGCCACAGCCAAGGGAGTGTATTCGAGGACATGCGTGGCCAGGGCCACACAGGTGCAGTGGCCATCAACTGGCCCAGTCGCCGAAATCGAAACTGAGCAGCTGCGGGGGACCAGACCTTGACAGCGCGGGCACAGGGCAGCTGCAGGGGGCTGGTAGAAGCCCCAGGTAAGTTATACTCTTTATTTTTTTTAGATTCCCTTTAAGCTACTTGGGTGTTCTTACAGGCCTTCCCAGTCAGCAATTCCTATTATGGTTCTTATTTGGGGTGCCAGTGTAGCTAGTTGGACAGCTGGTTTCTGACTGTGCACCTTAATGAGGAACTGTAGTGAAAACAATGTAATTGATACAATTGTTTATTTATTTATTTTCAATATTCATTTTATATTATTTAGTCAGTGTAAAATCCTTCCTCCCTCCGAGTTACCGTACATTCTGAAGCTTATCACAGGTGGTGACATCTTTAGTCTTGTCAGGTGATCTCTACAGAATGTTTTACGGAGACTTCTCAAGGCAGTACAAAATATACTTAGTTTCCCAAAATGCTTGGAAAGGGGGGATTCTGCATATCTAATCAGCCTATGCTAAGTACTTAGCGGGCCGGGCTACCTTCAATATACAGCAATATTTACGGTAGCTATAGGAAGTGTTTCTGATGCTGAAACCAGGAACATTACTACAAAAGTGTGAATCCTGAATAATGTATTGCATTTTACTATATCACTACAGTGCCTCTTTAAGTAACATTAGTCAAGCAAGATCAAATGGATTGTTGATGGCAGGAAATAAAAGGAGGTCTACAACTAAGCAAAAATTCAGTATTTTATTGTACAAAAAGCATCCAGTACAACCCCAAGGCTTACGTGTTTCGGTCTACAAATCCACAGCTATTACAACTGACTTACAACACTGCTTATAGGAGCCCTGACTCCAACCCTCAATTCCCTTGCAAGCATACAGAAAAGTTAGAAACCCAGTTGGATCCAGAGAAGCAGAGAAGAGATAAGCAAAATAGAAACCTGTGAAAAAGTGTAATAAAAACAAATGTTAACAAGAATACAAAAAAAAGAAGAAATCAGAACAAGTCTCAGACTCACTTGGCGTTCAGGCAGGGCAGGGCATAGTCAAGTGGAAAATTAAACAGCTTTATTGAAGTAGAAATAATTTCTGAATAGCCCACCAATTCAGTAAATCTCTCAATTGCCTGACATTTAAAGAGGGATTTGTCCCACTGGTGGATCTGGCAAAAATTCTTGCCAACATTGGAGACATTAGAGGAGCTAAGACAGCTTATTGGAAGGCATAAATTACATAACAAAGGCATAAACTACATAACGAGGTTTGCATTGCTGTGGTAAGATGTAGACTAATATGCTTTCAGCTGTTTTCTCAAGGAACATTGGGGTAGCCATTTCAGATCCCCTAATGGAATTTCAGGCTGCATTTTTGCAGTCAGATGATCTAATGCAGAAAGAGACCAGTCTGTTGGGAAATCATCAGCGTCAAACAATATGTTGTTGAGAAAATTAACCCTAGTGGGCTACATGTTAAAAGACCTCATGACTGTTTACTCAGTTTTGTGGTAGAATGTAATGTCATTTAGACCGATTGTTCACTAAAACTGATGAAACTGAGATTGCATACAAGTAGGAGGAATTGGTTAAACTGGACATTTCTGAAACTGAAAATGGTGACCAGAAATGAGAGTCTTTGCACCAATGTGACGACTTACATAAACTAAAGGTGCCCATGGATGGTAGAATTTTAAGGGGAACGATCATATTTTAGATCAGATTATTCTGATTGTATTGTATAAAAATTAAAAGTTGGTGGGCCCAACTGATTCTAAAGTATTGCATTAACAATCTTTTCCTTCAAGGCTCATACACACATCCAACAAAGTGCACAACCAACTCCTGGACAAGTGCAAGTCTTTCAAACAACTTGTACACACATGGCCAAGTGCAGGATATCAGCCCAACATGAGTCGCGTGAGTTGATCCGCCAGTTGGATCGGGCAAAGGGCCCGACCATTATCAATCCATTGTCTAGTCGTTTGCCGCCCATCCACATGCCTGATTGAGGTCCCACAGACCAAGTTTGGATGATAGGTGGGCGGAATAGTTGCATCTGTGTACAAATGTGTATGAATTTAATGTGAACTGGCCTTTGAAAATCACTACAGGCTTCACCCTTACAACTATTTCAACCAGCGATTGTAAATGAGATGCAAATAATTCTAGGCTGAAGCACATTTTTATGTCAAATATTTTATGTAGGTAGCTTGACATGGACCAGGTTCAGCAGTATTTGATTGGTCAGTAAATGTGCATATGATTAGCATAAAAACGAGCATCAACTTGAAATTATTTGCATGTCATTGGCAAACCCTAATTTTGACTGTAGATCAATGAGCCTCGTGTGAACCAAGCACTAACTGTGCCTCAAAGAAGCTCACAATGTACTCCCTACCACAGTCATTATCTAGACACAGACACAAGACACAGAACATTTATATTGCGCTTTTCTCCTGGCGGACTCAAAGCGCCAGAGCTGCAGCCACTAGGACGTGCTCTATAGGCAGTAGCAGTGTTAGGAAGACTTGCCTAAGGTCTCCTACTGAATATTTGCTGGCTTACTGAACAGGCAGAGCCGAGATTTGAACCCAGGTCTCCTGTGTCAGAGGCAGAGCCCTTAAAGGGTCCCATACACTGAGCCGATTAGTGGCTGATCGATCGATCGCAAATCGATCTGACATGCTGGAAAATCTAGGTCGATCTGTTGAGATTGCTTATCATTTTGCATTGGACCTAATGGAAATCTGATGGCAAAAAAATGCCATCAGATTGATTTTCAATAGATTTCATACTGAAATCTATTGGAAATCAGTTCCTAGTAAAAAAATGTTCCTAAACACATCAGATAGATCAGAAATCTATCTGATGATCTATCTGCTGCTAATCTAACGAGTGTATGGCCGCCTTAAAACTATTAAACTATCGAGCCTAGTCTAAGACATCTGGGGAGAGGGGGGGTTAGCCAATTATCAGCCAGTTTTGGGGATGTAGGAACAGGTGTGTGTCTGTGTAAATATCCTTTAATACTAGGCTCAAAGACATTTTTTCTATTTATTAATGATTAACTGAAAAATAGGTCTGAGCTTGCAGCCTAAACTTGCTGCTGCCATCTAGTGTCCGTTTTCTCTAACTGACGCAAGCATAACATTATATTAGTAGCAAAGGATTACCTAATGACCATACCAGCTAAGGAAAATTTGTATTACCTACAGTAGATGTTCTACATAAAATATCTTTGCAAAGATTTCTTCATAATTGAATTTGTGAAAGTTCTGACCCTTGGAGCATGTAATTTCAAGAAATTCTCACTTCATAATGAGATGTATAAGCTGCTTTTAATAGATCTTGATCCCCCTGTGCAAATAATTAATGGTAGGATAATGGGCTTATTATTGACCAATCTACAATCTGTCATCCTCAACAGACACTCATCATTATTATTAATAGAGCAAATGAATGTATTCAACTGGAACCTATAGCAACATCTGGCCAGTGTTGCCAACTCATCCCTTAACCCTCCTGGCGGTTTGCAAAAATCCGCCAGGGGGCAGCAAATGCGTTTTTTTAATGTTTTTTTTTTTTTGTCATGTAGCGAGACAAAGCCTTCGGCGATCGGAGATTCCGCTCATGGCGACGGGGCGGGATGACGTCACCGACGTCATCGACGTCATCGACGTCGTGACGTCAAGGGGGACTCCGATCCACCCCACAGCGCTGCCTGGCACTGATTGGCCAGGCAGCGCACGGGGTCTGGGGGGGCGGCTGCGGCGCGACGGTTAGCGGCGGATCGGCGGGTAGCAGCGGCGATCGGGCACTGCACGCAGCTAGCAAAGTGCATCTACCTAGCCACAAAACCTGTATAATTCATATGTGTCAGTAATTAAAGGGATGAGTTGGCAACACTGCGTCTGGCGATGGTACACAATTAGTAACAATGACAAATTAACTGATTGTCTAGGCAGATATCGTACAAGATGCTGGAAATTATTTTATGACCAGCAAATTGTGACAGCACAGTGATGAGAAATGACCACTGAATGAGAGGAAATTAGTAGTTTTAGTTTATGAGACAAATTTCATATATTAAAGTGGTCTGAAGCTCAGCAATTCTTCTCTGCAGTAAAAGATTATTTACAGCCTTAAACCAACTACCAGCAAAACAATGTTTTTAAGCTAAAAAGCATTCAAACAGTTAAACACAGCACTTCATTATGCAGTGGAAGCTTGTGATCTGAGGTGATAACATTGTATCAACAGAGGAATCTAGACAACAGAAAATTAGTTACAGCCAGCAACAGGCTGAACTGGGCTACATAGAGCTGACAAGAAGACACAGACACTGACATTTGCTGATATATTTTTTTTTTATATGAATAAAATGTGATGGCAGCTTTCAGAGCAGATTAACTATACTCTGGGAACTTGTAATTTGTAAACAGGCAATATTAATTGTGCACAAAAGCAAATATGGTAACTTAAAGTGGTCTGAAAGTCAGCATTTCTACTTTGCTCTAAAAGATTCCTCACAGCTTGAAAGTTACTATCCCAGATTTTTTTTTTAGCAGAACATCACTGAAATGGTTAAACAAAGCAAATATGGTAACTTAAAGTGGTCTGAAAGTCAGCATTTCTACTTTGCTCTAAAAGATTCCTCACAGCTTGAAAGTTACTATCCCAGATTTTTTTTTTAGCAGAACATCACTGAAATGGTTAAACAAAGCACTTTGTCCTGCTATTCAGCTTTAAATCCGCATCCAAACTGAAGATAACCGTATCGTTCTTTGCATTCCAATGTTGATACATGTGTGTAAACACAGTGTAACAAGTGAAAAGGAGCTCTCGGTGTTTCAAGCACACAAACAGCTCAGAACAGCTAACTAGAAGATGTTAAAATATATAATAAAAAGCAGTTTAAATAAAATGCAATGGCAGGTTTCTGGGCAAGACAAACTACACTTTGGAAACTTGTAATTTGTAAACAGACAATATTACTTATGCACAAAAGCAAATATGATAACTGTATGAGTAATAAAAAGTAGGAAAACACATTTTTATTGAATATTATGTAAGAGATTTATTCCACTTAAAAGTAGTTACATTAAAACTACATTACATACGCTGTATGTCCAAGAGCAAGTGGGCACGCCTAATTAACATCTGGATATTTCAACTACACCCATGAAAGTACCCCTGTACTGAGAGGAATAAGGAGGCTGCCATATTTATTTCCTTTTAAACACTGCAAGTTGTAAGGCCTATTCAGTGTATGGCTCAATGCAAAGTGATTGCATGGTTTGAGAGCGTGGCTTGTAGGGCATTCCATGGGATGCTACACCACTAACAGTCGAGGGATGGTGGTGCAGGTGAAGGTCTTGAAAAAGCCCTAGTCGGGTGAAACGTTAACTGACCTTGCCTCTCCCACATCCTTGTGAAGTCAGTGCATGTGTAAGATAAGTGTGCTGTTTAATTTTTATTACACTTGTGATGTTTTAAGGCCTATGGGCAAATAAAGAGGCTTCACTATGAATGTGAAGTTCTATGCAACTTCTTCCCTATATGAACAATGCAAGTTGCCTAGCTATCCTACTGATCGTCTGCCTCCAATACTTTTAGCCATAGACCCTGGATAAGTGTCCAAATCAAATGTTTCTGACTGAAGTCTGACTGGGTTATCCACATATCCGCTTGTTTCAAGTGTATTATCCAGACACTACTGCAGCCAACGAGATCAGCAGGACAGCTAGGCAATCGGTATTGTTTAAAAGGAAATAAATATGGCAGCCTCCATATCTCTCTAAGTTCATGTGCCCTTTCATAAACAAGTGCCTAGAATCAAGAAAACAGCCATGTAATCTTGAGCAAATATCTGCAAGTAGGATAGGCTATTTTGAGTCCAGAGACATTTAGCAATGTACTATACTGCCAGACACACTTTTACCTGAGGAAGCCAAAAGACACTGGGAAAAACATTGTATAATAAACTTTGGCTTGGACATTCATTTACTTGAATGTAAGGTTTCCGACCTGTATATTTTTATTCTGTTAATTTTGGAGTGCTTCTTATATTTATGTACAGGTTTCCATTTATGAGACTCCCTCCCTATAAATCCTGCCACATTCAGCTGTTAGTTATGGTGAAGTGGAAACATCTAGGAGAAACAACAGCTCACCCACCAAGGATTAGGCAACAAATACACAGGCAAATGAGAAGTTCTGAAGTGTTTGGGCATACAGAGGTTCATTACCAACTCTGGAAACAACATCAGCACCAGAACTGTTCCCAGTAAGCTCCATGGAGTGGGTCTGGGCAGGTGAACACCAGGCCAAAAAGTGAACTGAAAAATGCCAGCACTGGAGCAGGGGAAACACCTTCTCTGGAGTGTTGAACAACGCTTCACCATCTATGAGTCTCACAGACAATTCTAGGTTTGATGGATGTATTCTATGTGTCTGCAAGAATGATGGCAACTGTAAAGGTGGGTACACACGTCAGATAAAAGTCTTTGGAAAATGAAAGATCACAGACCAATTTTACCCACTTTCATGTAGTATGAGAGCCACACTCTACACAGTCTATTCTATGGAGCTGAACTCCACATCAGATAAAAATCTTTGCAAGCTGCTGCACACAAAGATGCTGTACACATGCAACAGATCAGTATCTGCAAAAGATCTGTTCCTGCAAAATGCATTCATAGTCTAGGATATCTGCAGATCTCATACACACCTTGTTTAACGGACAATTATCTGTAGATCAAATCCACCAGGTTGGATCTTCAGATCGGCAGATAATTGTCTGATCTGCAGATGAATGTCCATTAAACAAGGTGTGTATGGGATCTGCAGATGTCATAGACTATGGATGCATTTTGCAGGAATGGATCTTTTGCAGGAACAGATCTTTTGCAGATACTGATCTGTTGCATGTGTACAGCATCTGTGTGTGCAGCATCCTGCAAAGATTTCTGTCTGGTGGGGAGTTCAGCTCCATAAAATAGACTGTGTAGTATGGATCTCATACTACATAAAAGGGGGTACAATTGGTCTGTGATCTTTCATTTTCCAAAGACTTTTATCTGACGTGTGTACCCACCTTAAGGCTTGGTGGTGAACAAGTAGATTGAGGTTGTTTTTTATGATTTTAACCAGGTGCATTACTTCCAGTGAACTGTAACCTCAGTTGTATACAGTACATGCAATGACTTTGTAGAGAACGATATGCTTGCAGAGCCGGTTCTCTCATGAAGCAAGGTGAAACATTTACATCAGGCACAGAGATTTAAAGGGCAGCATTTTTGTGTTGTGTGTACCTTCCTGGGGAGGAATGGAGTGGCTGAGGGTGAGCAGTTTGTTTGTCACAGACTCACAGCCAGCCAGTGTGCTATTGTGTTGAGCTGCAGCATGTCATGTGAGAACATTAAATGAAGCAGAATAAATTAGGTGGTGAGGGCGCATCCTCACAAGTTTGCCTCAGGCAACAAAAAGTCTAGACCCGGCCCTGCATGCTGGTAACACTGTGACAAGTTTGGTAAGATACCAATTCAGTTTCAGTCTCACAAGGTCTCGATGCTCTAAACAAAGCCCATTAGGAAAACATTTATGGACACACTGGTATGGAACTTGACAGACCTGCACCGAACACAGACCTGACCATCATCAAACACCTTTCAGAACAGCAGCTTGAATGCTGACTACAAGCCAGATCTTATTGCCGGATATCAGTGCCTGAATTCACGAAGGCATGTCTTCACTGCCATGTTCTAAAATCAAATGTAAAGCCTTTCTAGAAGTTAAGGGGACATCATACGGCAGCAGTAAATGGGGGAAACAAGCTACATTAATGGCAACCAATTTTATATTCATGTTATTACTTTTGTAAATAAATCAAAGGTATGGATGTAGAATTTTTGTGTTCTTTAAATTTTGTGCATATTATAGAGGCATGTAGATTCTTGTTTGGTCCTCTCTCCCCAAAGAAATGGTGATAGTCTAGAGTATTTAATAAGCATATATCTATGTATGTATGTATTTATGTATGTATGTATGTATGTACAGAGCCAAAGTTTGATGTATAAGATCAATGGATAAAACGCCTTAAGAGAGAAACATGCGGGGGGGGGGGGGGGGGGGGAATATAAGGCTCCTCACCAGTGACACACACAGTAATAAGAAAGATAATATGACTTACTGGCCATGAACACACACACACACACACACACAGATAAAGCTCCTCATCGCATTGATCTGACTAGAAATTGCATGGTGTGTAGCTAGCATAAGAGTGTGGCTGATTGCATAACCTTAAACATCATTCAGCGGTAACATTCCCTGGTAAGCTTTGGTCAGTCCAGCACATTCTGCACCATGTACACATGCTGATTGATGTAGATGTAAACACATTTGGAAGAATTGGTCAGTAAGGCCATCTTAAGCTTGTGTGGCGTTTTTGATTTTCTGACTCATCAATTATGGATTGACAAACCAATTACCCGTATATTCCGCCGTATAAGACGACCCCCAACTTTTCCAGTTAAAATATAGAGTTTGGGATATACTCGCCGTATAAGACTACCCCTCTTCAAAACATTGCTCCTACATCCTCAAAATGGTAAAAACAACATAGTACTGGGAAGTCATCCAGGGGAGGGAAAAGAGATTGGACTGTGCTTATGATAGAACTGGGTGTCAGTATTTGTGTCAGGCAGAGCTTTAAATTACATACCAGGTACAGCAGTCTTGGTGGAAAGGTCCTCTCTCTGGGTCCCACTATGTCCTCCAGCAGCCTTGGCGGTCCTCTCGTGTCCTGGGTCCCCCTATTTCCTCCACTGTCCCCCTGCATCATCCATGCCTGTGTCCCGTGTTTGAAATATCCGTATCCTTTGAAAGCTGCAAACACGATAGAATCTTGCGAGCAGCCGCTCGCGTGGGTAACAGGGCAGCTTCCTGGTTCCGGGTCACCTGACTGGTGATGCGTGCGTAGTCACCAGTCAGGTGACCCGGAACCAGGAAGCTGCCCTGTTACCCACGTGAGCGTCTGCTCGCAAGATGCTATCGGGTTTGCAGCTACAATGGAAACTGATTTTTCAAACACGGGACACAGGCATGGATGATGCAGGGGGACAGTGGAGGAAATAGGGGGACCCAGGACACGAGAGGACCGCCAAGGCTGCTGGCTGCACCCGGTACGTAATTTAAAGCTCTGCCTGGAACTAATACTGACACCCCGCGCCTGACACCCGGCGTATAAGACGACCCCCCACTTTGCAGAACATTTTCAGGGGTTAAAAAGTCGTCTTATATGCCGGAATATACGGTAATAATTTTATTTTTTACCGTCACTCGGGCGTTTCTAAGGTCCTTGGAGATCGTGGGCACCAGGCGGGGAGGTATATGCGGCGCGCGCAGCGGGTCGCGGCAAAAAAATGGGTGTGGCCATGAGGTGAGTGGGCGTGGCCATGGGTGGGGCCAAATGTACATGAACTTAGCAGCGGTGTAAGCTACAGATAACGGGCCTGCCCTTTGAAATATTGGATGGAGCCCCCTGTCCTTTATTTGATTAATTTACAATCAGTATAGGCATAGATCAAAGATGCATACGCACATACAATTTTGATTGGTCAATCACTGACCCCCAATTTTACCACCCCCGTGCAGTAAGTGGGCCAACAGACAATGAATTTTATGAACAGAGCTAAAATTGGCTAATCAAAATTGTATGTGTGTACCAGGCTTTACAGCTAATACTGTACATACTGAAAGTAGCTGGGATCAGCATACAATATAGCTGGTTTACAATCAGTAAAGGCACAGAGTAACACCTTACACTGTACACACTGGAGGTAAATCAGCACACAGTGCAGCAACTAGAGAACAGCGTATACTGTACATACTGTAGGCAGCAGAATTCAGCACACTGCAGCTAGCGTGCCAAAAATATGAGGATCACGTTGTGCGGCGTGCTTATCGCACCGCACCGAAAAATGGGTGGGCCATGGACCTGAATATAGGTGTGTTAACGGGTGGAGACAAATTTACATGAACCTAGCAATGGTGGGACATTAGATTATGACAGTGGTGGCGAACCTTTTGGAGGCCGAGTGCCCAAACTGCAACCCAAAAGTCACTTATCTATCGCAAAGTGGCAACAGCAATTTAAACTAAATACTGTACAAACGTTTTAACTCATACATGAACATTATGGAAAATCCAAGTTGAAAATAAACTGTGAAGATAAACAATTTCATCCATCCTACTCCTGAAAAATGTATTCAATTTTTTAGAACCTCCCAGTCTTATTTTCTGTTTTAAAAAGCTAAAAAAGTAGGTTTAATGCCATTGTCTCATATGATAAGGATTCAGCTTTTCCCATAGTCTCGCAGTTAGCAATAATGTGACCCCCCACAAGACAAATTCAGCAATCATGAGGCCCCCAACAAATCATGATGCCCCCAACAAGACAAATTCAGCAATCATGAGGCCTCCAACAAATCATGAGGCCCCCAACAAGACAAATTCAGCAATCATGAGGCCCCCAACAAGACAAATTCAGCAATCATGAGGCCCCCAACAAGACAAATTCAGCAATCTCGAGGCCCCCAACAAATCATAAGGCTCCCAACAAGACAAATTCAGCAGTCATGAGGCACATAAATAGACAGCATTTCACATAAATAGGCAGAATGCCCCCTTAATATGGTAGCCCCCCAAGTTAGGTAGTGAGTGACAGGGACCCCCAGGTTAGCTAGTGAGTGACAGGCGCCTCCAGTTAGGTAGTGAGTGACAGGGACCCCGATAGTAAATGACAGGGAGCCCCTTTAGGTAGTGAGTGCCAGGGAGCCCCTTTAGGTAGTGAGTGAGTGCCAGGGAGCCCCTTTAGGCAGTGAGTAAGTGCCAGGGAGCCCCTTTAGGCAGTGAGTGAGTGCCAGGGAGCCCCTTTAGGCAGTGAGTGAGTGCCAGGGAGCCTCTTCAGGCAGTGAGTGAGTGACAGGGAGCCCCTTCAGGCAGTGAGTGAGTGACAGGGAGGCCCTTTAGGTAGTGAGTGCCAGGGAGCCCCTTTAGGTAGTGAGTAAGTGCCAGGGAGCCCCTTTAGGTAGTGAGTGAGTGACAGGGAGCCCCTTTAGGTAGTGAGTAAGTGACAGGGAGCACCTTTAGGTAGTGAGTGAGTGACATGGAGCCCCATTAGGGAGTGAGTGAGTGACAGGGAGCCCATTTAGGTAGTGAGTGAGTGACAGGGTGCCCCTTTAGGTAGTGAGTGAGTGACAGGGAGCCCCTTTAGGCAGTGAGTGAGTGACTGGGAGCCCCCCCTCTAGCCGCCGCCGCTCCCCCCTCACAATGTCACTTCCGCATATCAGTGCGGGCGCTGGGTCCTAGCACCTGCACGATTGGTCGCCGGCTCGCCGCCTGATCCTGAGGTCTGAGTGACGCGGCGGCGGCTGGAGGGAGCCGCTGACAGAGGGGGTGGCGGCGCGAAGAGATCCGTGGCACCCCAGGACAGATTGGGGGCACGTGCCCCCCCAAAATAGGGCTAGCGACACCCCTGCTGTCACTTAAAAGGAAGCTGCAGGAGCTACTAAAATTAATTAAATAAAAACAAACCCTCCTATGGAGCCAAAACATAGCAGTGCAGTCATTTATAAAGTTTAGAAAAAGTTTGCCTGGCATGTCCTAGGTTAAAGGTAGCCATATACTGGTCGATTTGCCATCAGATTCGACCAACAGATAGATCCCTCTCTGATCGAATGTGATCAGAGAAGGATCGTATGGCTGCCTTTACTGCAAACAGATTGTGAATCAGCCTGAAACCGTTCACAATCTGTGGTGGTGGTGCTGCTGCACGCCCCCCCCCCCCCCCATACATTACCTGCTCCGCCGGCGCGACTCCCTATGTCTTCTCCGCTCTGGTCTCTTCACTTCTTCATGTCTGGGGGAAGTTTAAACAGTAGAGCGCCCTCTACTGTTTAAACTTCCTGCCGGGGCAGGAAGAAGTGAAGCCTGCTGGATCCGGAGCCCAGCGCGAAGACGGAGCAGCGGTGACTGGGGGGATACGCGCCTGCCGGATCAGGTAATGTATTGCAGCTGTATTGCGTCGGTCGTCGGGCAATCGAACACCGCTAGCGACGCGCTCCCTACCCGCGGGCAATCGGCGGTAATTTCCTGTACGGAGCGATCGACGGGATGGATCTATTTCAGGACGAAATAGATCGAAATTTAGCATTAACGATTTGACAGCAGATTCGATTCAAGTGATCGAATCTGCTGTCGATCGGCTGGGAATCGGCCTAGTGTATGGCCAGCTTAATGGTTACATTTAAAGGGACCTGCTCTCAAAACTCACAGATGGCCAGCGGCTAACACAACATGCCAAAATAAACGAGATTGTTAGTGCCACATATCCAACAGGCTCCTCATATGATGGTTATCAGCCTGCTTTGAGTAACTACCATTTCTTGCTGTGTATTGTTTGGTGAGTGCAGAGGCACATGGGGAATCTGCTGGGCTGGTATGCATTATCTAGTAGATTGGTCTTGAGGCCAGCAGAGGGGCTTAACCCACATGCCTGTTGGATATGTGGCACCAACAATCTTGTGTATTTTGGGATGTTGTGTTATCTGATGGCTATCTGTGAGTTTTGAGTCCTGGTCCCTTTAAATTTTGCTCTGTGTATTTGCCCATCCTTGTGAGATCCTCATGATGGTTATCTGCCTGACTGAGCAATGACCAATTTTTTTGCTGAGGTTAGTGGTTAATTATCCTAATGTGCAAATTTTTACTGACCAGGAAGTGAAAGTGGTGTTGGCAAATAAAAGCCGCTTTGCACAGAAGACACAAATTAGTCTTCTGATGCTGTGGCCAAGGAGATAGCAACATGTCCAAAATCAGATCAGCAGCTTCCAGTTCAAGCTCAAAGAAACATATTATGTATCACGTCAGTTTTTCTGCACCTTAATGCAGGCTTTTGAGGCTTCATTACATAGATTCCTGGTTTAAGCAATAATTTCCTCTTCCCGACATCTCCTATTCTCATCTCCCAGTTAAGTACATGTAATGAGCTAATTAGCAGTCAGCCTTGTTACTCTGCACTCCAAGCAATGTTAGGAAGAGTTTTCACTGCCAGAGACACACCACAAGAGTCACATTAGAGGCTTCTCCAGCTTCTGTTTCTGGATACACTTTATTTACTTAATCGAGATGTTAAAGCTTTCCAGCTCTTTTAATGAGATATCTGAGGATACATTGTCATATTTTTCCAATTTATAGCACAGTCTCTGGGTTTCAACAATATTCCCTAAATAGGAAAAGGCTCAGCTTCCAAAACTGATCAACTGTACTTGTTAAGCACAAATAAAAAAACACTCAATAAAGTAGATGCATCTACAGAAGTAATAACGAATAATGAATTGCCAGTGGTCTGTTTATTTTTTCATGGTGTGTAGAATTGTGGGTACTTGTGTGACAAAGAGAAGCCACTAGGTGTCAGATGGGGACATTAGGTGACTGAGTCAGAGTATTGAGGAGGCTGTTCGGTAAATGATAATTATAATGGATATGGACACTGGAAATGACAAGACTGTATCACTAATCATTTACATACATATACCACAGAGAATACAGTGAAACACTTGGTTTGTGAGCATAATTTGGTCTGGAAACAGCTTGTAACCCAAAGCACTCTTATAACAAAGCAAATTTGTATAGCAAAGCGCTGTTAAACCAAGTTACTCTCAATCTAAAGGCCCGTACACACGCCGGACTGGAGGCAACGACGGGTCCGTCGTCACCTCCCGCTGGGTGGGCGTTCCAACTTCTGAGCGATCCGCCCGGCGGATCAGCCGTATCAGTCCGCCGACAGTGCGTACACACGCCGGACTGTCGTTGGAACGCCCACCCAGCGGGAGGTGACGACGGACCCGTCGTTGCCTCCAGTCCGGCGTGTGTACGGACCTTTAGGTTTTACTGCACAGCTCTAGAAAGTTTCCCTATCATGTGCTCTTATGCACATTAGGGCCCACACTATTGCAATGCGAATCAGTTCATGCAAATGCAGATTTGTGCCTGATAATTTGGGAATCTTCATAGGCAGTAGAATATCTGTGAATTAGCTGTAAATTAGCTGATATTCTTCTAACCTTGAAAGGAGATAGTACAATACCTGTAAGTGTACCAATAATCTACAATTAAATCCACGCCCATTTGAACTCGCAGCTTTTTTAAATTTACATATTGCAATGGTGAATACTGAATCCAAAGACTGAGAAGTTGACAATCAGTAACAGTGTAACCTTCACTGAAGACCTGAGAAAAGGTGTGATGATCTCACCCGAACCCACAATAGAAATGAACAATGATCCTGAGCAGTTAACCAGTACGCCTACAGAACAAAAAGCTGAAGTAAATACCAAATCAAACATCACAGATGTAGACGCACACACAAGTCCAGAGATTGAACCAAGGTGCTCAATGAGAGTTGAGTGCCTTGATCAACTCTTATCAGACATTTCTATCAGACTTCATACACGGTGAACATAGCCGACAAGCATGAACCAACATCCTGGGATGACATCGTTCATCTCCCAAAAAGGGATAACCAAGGATGCACTGCTCTCCCACAGACAGCACGAGTCAATCCGAGAACAAAGCATGTAGATGTGAAGTATCATTTCTTGAGAGACTTACAAGAACAAAGGCAAATTGAATTGCAGCATTGGCCAACTGAAGACTTGATAGCTGATGTTCTTGCAAAGTCTCTATTCTCTACCCGTGAAAAGACTTTTAGAAAGTCCATTTTAGGTTAATCTGTTGAGAAGGGGTGTTGGCAGTATCAACAGAATTATATAAACTGCAGTATAGTAAAGCAACCATAAGATGTTAGTGTAAAATGTAAACTGCAGCAATGATCTCTATGGTATTGGGATTTTCCTGTATTCACGCTTTGTTCCTCTTTGTTCTAAGTAAGCTGTATTTCCTGAGGATGGTGTATGATTTAATCTCTACACATTTCTCTTCAGTAAAGTGTTATAACTTGTTATACTGGGTGCCTATCTGCACATACAGACCACTTCTCTCCTAACAGGAAACACAAAGTTGAAATGTTTCAAAGAAATAACAAAAACAAACTGGCCATTCATGTAGCTGGGCACAGAAGGAAACAAAAAACCTGTCTGTTCTGGTACAGGAAGATTGGAATCGGGAGCATTTCATGTACCAAACAGTGCAGACACCAGGACTAGAAAGAAGAAACATTTACTTCCTGTAGATTTACAACTTTCCATAACTGTATGATAATTGAACCAGAAAGGAGAGTTTTAACCTGCTGAGCGGTCTGGACGAGCTCAGCTCGTCCAACACCGCCAGAGGCTGCCGCTCAGGCCCTGCTGGGCCGATTTTCGTCAAATAAAAAGCAGCACACGCAGCCGGCACTTTGCCAGCCGCGTGTGCTGCCTGATCGCCGCCGCTCTGCGGCGATCTGCCGCGAGCAGCGGCGAAAGAGGGTCCCCCCAGCCGCCTGAGCCCAGCGTAGCCGGAACTAAGGGCTGGATCGGAGGCGGCTGACGTCAGGACGTCGGCTGACGTCGATGACGTCACTCCGCTCGTCGCTATGGCGACGATGTAAGCAAAACAAGGAAGGCCGCTCATTGCGGCCTTCCTTGTTTATTCTGGGCGCCGGAGGCGATCGGAAGAACGCCTCCGGAGCGCCCTCTAGTGGGCTTTCATGCAGCCAACTTTCAGTTGGCTGCATGAAATAGGTTTTTTTTAATTTAAAAAAAACCCTCCCGCAGCCACCCTGGCGATTTAATCAGAACGCCAGGGTGGTTAATAAATCATGCTCCAAAATGACTTGACAAGAATTGAGGTTATATAATTTTCCCATGAAAGTGAAGTTACAATTTAATGGGATTTTTTCTCCCCCAAACAAGACACTTCACTCAAATGCATTTCCACAGCTGCACCAATTAAGAGAAGGAAGATGACCTTGGATGACCCGAGAAGGAACTGATGTTTTTACACTATTAGCAGTCAAGAGAGGACCTCATTTAATAAAAAAAAAAAAAGGCAAGAGCCTTTTATTTTTTTAAAGGAAATCAATATGGTTGCCGTTATTGTAGATGTTTTTCCAGTAGATATATCTCATTCATGCACTGCATAATGATTTACAGTGTACACAGAACCAAAAATATCTGTACAAAGGAGCTCACCATCTAATGCATCTTCCACGCTCACACACTACAGCTAATCATACTCAAGCCATGGAGGTCCTATGAACAGAAAGTTAAATATTTTTCATTCCCAAAACTTGACTTTAACGTCCAACTCTGACCCAAAATTTTAGAGAGAATGGGCAAAGGTTGGAACCTTGTACTTGCTACATGTGACACAAAGGGCTCTTATTTGTACCGGTGTCACCAGGAAAGCGCATGAAAGGTAGAAGTAACAAAATGACAAAGGGTTCTGCAGCTTTTCCAATCTTCCTAATTGCCTATAATTTTCACCTCTTGTCTGATTCCATTTGCACAACAGCATGTGCAATTGATTGTCAATCAGTGTTGCTGGACACTTCGATTTTCCAGAAGTGTGACTGACTTGGACTAATATTGTGTGGTTTAACCCCTTGCAGCATTCTCTGGCCCTTTAAGGACCAGAGACTGCTGGTACCACCGACAGTGCTTAATGGGATTGGCTCATAGTGATCAAGGGGCCAGGAGCCAATAAAATCGGCTCCTGACTGCCTCACAGAGCTCTGCCATCATACTGATGGCAGGGCGAGTGAGCTGCGGCGGGGCCAGAGCGGTACGATCGGCGGGACCATACAGCCACCAGCAGGACGTAGATTTTAACTAGCGTGGTCCGGAAAAGGTTAAGTGTTCCCTTTATTTCTATAGCAGTGTATTAACTATTCAAAGTGAAATGTCAATGTCCCTGAAAATTCTTCCAAACATATCAGTGCTGCACAAGACACTTCGTCATTTGATATTATAAAATATATTTTCTATTTATTCCACAATTTATTCAATAATTTAAAATCATAAAATGTACAACACCTGTTTCAAATAACCCACCATACGTATCACTGCTTTCATTCAACCACTCACATACACCATAGAGGGCCCCTCTATTCAATCCTATTTCACCAGTGTCATAGATTTCTCTAAAATCACAAGAAAAGACTAGTGTGCCTTTATAGGGCTTGTATCCCTTGATCCGATCAGTTCAATTCCCTTAGGGTTCTTTCCACAGTAAAATTCACACTGTTACCCTCAGAGTCCAAATCCTCTTGGTTAGTTACAATCAGATAGACTCACGTGTCCCTTAGGGCCTAGGTTCTCAACGTGTGGTATCCGTACCCCTGGGGGTACTTCTGATGGTTCCAGGGGGTACTCAGGCTTGACATACTTAACCAAGAATAACAAATTTCGAGTTTTAGAATATTATAAAACGTATTTAAACACAAAAGTAGTATTTTAGCTAATTAAAAGCAATAGTAAATGCTAGGAAATTGTTTAGAACCAATTATCATGTACTACGATTAAATATATATTTGTCAAGGGGTACTTGTGATACGGTTTACTATGCTAGGGGGTACTTGGTGAGTACAGGGTTTTAAAAGGGGTACATACCAATAAAATGTTGAGAAACACTGCCTTAGGGTAGGAGATTGGTAGCCGCTTCCCACAGCGATGTACTCGTACAGCAGGATTCTCCCGCTTAGACCTCCTTGCGTGCAGGATACCTCTCCCACAACAGTCTGCTCGCTTCCTCTCTCAACGTCTCTGGCTTCTTCCAGCGGCATACGTAGGTTCAGTGTGAAAGATTCAGACCTCGCTCGCCGCACTTCCGCTCAGCTGATCCGGCTAGCGTATCAGTTTAGGTGACATCACCACACAGCTTCTGGGTCTTTGTTTACAAGTGGCTGCTGCGCGCTTACACAGCCAACTCAGTCCAATTAGTAATTCCTCCTGATGAGGGCCAACGTATTGGCTGAAACGCGTAGAGGTTGTTTTTATGCTATAAGCATCTGCTAAGAAGCTCTGGACTGAGTTGGCTGTGTAAGCACGCAGCAGCCACTTGTAAACAAAGACCCAGAAGCTGTGTAGTGACGTCACCTAAACTGATACGCTAGCCGGATCAGCTGAGTGGAAGTGCGGCGAGCGAGGTCTGAATCTTTCACACTAAACCTACGTATGCCGCCGGAAGAAGCCGGAGACGCTGAGAGAGGGAGCGAGCAGACTGTTGTGGGAGAGGTATCCTGCACGCAAGGAGGTCTAAACGGGGGAATCCTGCTGTACGAGTACATCGCTGTGGGAAGCGGCTACCAATCTCCTACCCTAAGGGACACGTGAGTCTATCTGATTGTAACTAACCAAGAGGATTTGGACTCTGAGGGTAACAGTGTGAATTTTACTGTGGAAAGAACCCTAAGGGAATTGAACTGATCGGATCAAGGGATACAAGCCCTATAAAGGAACACTAGTCTTTTCTTGTGATTTTAGAGAAATCTATGACACTGGTGAAATAGGATTGAATAGAGGGGCCCTCTATGGTGTATGTGAGTGGTTGAATGAAAGCAGTGTTACGTATGGTGGGTTATTTGAAACAGGTGTTGTACATTTTATGATTTTAAATTATTGAATAAATTGTGGAGTATTTCTGCTCTTTAGCGCATGTTATTATTAATTTTATAGTCTACAAATTGTCTTTTGGGGGTTGATAGGATTCCCCCATATAACGTGCAGCTTATCAATTGTATCACCTAGCGCTAATTGTACTACTCATAGAATATATTTTCTATTTAGTTTGAAGCCATCTGTGAATTTCCAAAATGGACTGAAGCTGAAATTGCTTGTTTGCAAGCTTAGGATCTGCACTCTCATTGTGGAGTACAGGCGGCCAATGAATGTCCACTTTGCTGCAGGAGTCATTAGCTGCACAGAGGTAGCGCTTGTTACTCATTTTCCCCATCACGGCTCATTCAGTGACTGGCAGCCAACTTTAACAGAAACTCCAGTGACATATAGTAGACTGTAGTACAATATTCAGGATACCCACTTTTACATTAAGTATCCTGGTTTCAGCATCAGAAACTTCCTATATCGATATATTGCTGTAAATTGGTGTGTAGCCCCACCCACTCAGTGATGTTTAGCCTAGGCTATTTAGCAATGCAGAATTCCCCTAATGGAGCATTCTGGGAGACCAGGTATATTTTCTGCTGGCTTCGGAACACTCATCAAACAAATGTTCTGCAGGGATGCACCTACCAGAAGTAAAGAAGTTACTGCCTGTGATAAATTTAAGAATGTAAATCAGGAAAAAATATTTTTGCAATAGACAAACACTGATTAAATAATTATAAAGTAATATTGTAAAAAATAAGCCCATTTACCCATTACAATACATTCAGTTAAGTTCCTATCTAAAACCCCTCCCATATCACAGTCTCCATTATGAATCTTGTTGAATAACAGAAAGCTGAAATAATAAGCTAAGGGCCCGTTCAGACTGCACGCGTTTCCAGCCGCGTTTTGGAAACGCGTGCAGGAGACCGACACGCACGACATCGGACAGTGCATATGTCTGATGTTCACACTGCATGCGTTCCGGACCTGTGCGATCCGGGAACGCATGCTGCATGCAGATTTTACAAAAACGCGCGGCTGTCCCATTCACTTTTCAGTGATGGGATCAGCCACGCAACGCACACAAACGCGGATGGCGTGCGTTTGTACGCGTTGTGGTCCGCACGCGTTCCCGCACGCATGGCCATCCGCATTTGTGATGTGAACCGGCCCTTAAGGGACTACTTTCTTGTCAGAAATAGAGTAGTTTCCCTTTAAAACACAGTGCAATTCTCCTTTAAGGCAACTATAAGATTGCTCTCTACTGTAGTGTCAAAAACATGCTTGTCTTCGAAGACCTTTCCGTATTGACTGTCTTGATACAGGCAGTTTTATGAAGGCAAAGAAAAATAAATCAATAGCGAGAGAGGCTGAAGGGACGATGATTACATGCAGATAAGGCACAAAGCTGATTTTGAAAGCTTCTTGAAACAGATCAATCACATTGACAGAAGGTGCTGTGGCACACACACAGATCGATGTGTATCACATTCCTCTGGAGTCCACTCAGGAGTCTCCACAGCACATCGTTAAGGTTGAGCACAATAAACGAATGACTGAAATGACAAGCCACATGGATAAGCCTTATATTACACGTCACATCGTGGTGGCCTGTCAAGGTACGAAGTCCCCTAAGGCCAACTCACAGATGCGGTATATTATCCTCCTACGTACGCCTACCAGAACCAAGTCGCATCCCTGACCTTCAATATTGGATGTGTGTAATGAATGACAGAGCCATGCATATTGCTCCAGTTTAATTCTGTTTTATTGATTCCAGTTGAAATGTCTCAAAAGAATAGCTCATTGCAGGCAGCAGACAATGTTCAGTGTGTTTCTCTATATGAACACTGTGTACAAGAGTAAGCATTGAATGTAAGAAGACTCTCAGATTATTGAACAAGGTTACAAATCTTCAGCTAGATAGTTGCTTCTCTGTGCTTTGAATAGAAATCAGGCAGGCTTCAATGGACACTGAGTCACTATATACTGCCATGTTATTATACTACATAGGTCTGTGCTCTCTGACTACAATTCAGTCTGCTAAGGCTCACACAGGAATTGTCAGTGACACAACCATTGTGTTGTTCAAGGGGGAGGGTGACAAGTGTTGGTACTTTCTGCTGCTATGATCTGAGGCACAGCTGTCATTTATTTAAATTAAATTTTAAAGCAGTAGGATTAGCCATACTATGCCAGAGGGAAAAAACACATATATAAGTAGATAAATACTTGATCTACTTACACAACACATGTATTGTACTGTCCACGTTTTGATTACAGTGAATTGTATATAGTAAATGAAGAGAATTCTGTTCCTGGTGGTAACCATGTCTTTTGCCCTCAGTTTAGGCTAAATCCTGATGTCATTTCTGCCCTTTACTTTTCTTTCTTGTTTCCTCCAATCGCTGAGTCACCTCAGCCTTGCTTGTAAACACAAGTGAGCAGGGGATCGTGTTTTAGATAAGCAGCTAGGCAGGGAAATAAATGGAAGAGGAGACATATATTATAGATAAAGAGAACACCCAGCATGCAACTGTTTGGCACTGACTACTAAAGGGCCCGTACTCCTTAGAGGAGTTATCAGGCATTGTAAAGCAAAATAAGTGCTACTTACCCGGGGTTTCGTCCAGCCCCAAGCTCCCAGCACGTCTCACGCTGCGCCTGCAGCCGTTTGCTGCCTCTGCCTCCCGGTCTGCGGTAATGACGCCAGGCTGACCTGCGCAGAACATTGCTTTACAATGCCTGATAACTCCTTTAAGTATGTGATAACTCCAAATCATAACAGCAGAAAAAGTTTTGAAAGTTTTGAATGCAGGATTATTATCTTTATCGCTTAAAGGGTCTCTGTAACAAAATGTTCAGCCTTATTTCTTCTATCCTATAAGTTCCTATACCTGTTCTAATGTGGTCTGTCTTACTGCAGCCTTTCCTAGTTGCACAGTGGCTGTATTATCTCTCTTATATAATTTAATCTACTTTCCTCTGACGGCTTTGTCGGGCTCAGGCACTCAGGCAGGGATGTGCTGCTCTGTTTGTAATATGATAGAAGCTATGCACACCCTCTCCACGCCCCCTGCAGGCTCTGCATGAGTCACAGACTGAGCTCCTCTAAGCCTATCACATGCCATGTCTTTTGTTTGTAAACACTGCCTAAAAACTGACAATTACAAGCCAGGATTGCAGCAGGGAGTGGCAGAAACAGAACAGAGGGGCCCAGGAGAACATAATGAATAGAACGATATGCTTTTTATTGTAAGAATTTTAGAGTACAGATTCTCTTTAATACGTCTCAGAAGCAGCTGACTGAGGGAACAACAGATCTCTGCTCTGAACTTTGATTTTTCACATTGTTCTTTAGTATGTGATGGGCACAGCTTACTGATTTATAGTTACCATTGTGAAGAAGAAATAACTAAGAACCGCCTTTATCTCACCATAACAAAATATAACAAAATGCAGTACAAATAATCACTCCACAGTGAGAAACCACTATGCAGAGTTTAAGTCACACCTAATCCTCCCCTTGCATTAATGAAACCGTAAAGCGTAAAAAAGGGTTGATCTGAGGATTTGATGTCACAGAAAACTGAGGCTCTGCCCATACATGTAGAATACTCAGGCCTAGTACACACGCTAGTGTGCTCGATAGACAGTGCTCGTCCAAGATGGACAGTTGGGGCCATTTCTGCCATAATGCACTATGCTTCATCCCTCTGCCCCACTTCATAGCAACAGAACACTTCCCAATAAAGTCCCCATCCCTGCAGTCAACCGTTATTGTGCAGTTATATTCAACTTGAAAGTCTGGTAGTTAAAAGCCTAATTTTATATGGTGGCACGGCCACAGAAAATCCACCATCAGTGAGGTATGCAATGCTGCCATTGAGTTTGACCCTGGATGAGTGCAAAAATAAGGTAGTTGGTGATAAAACAAGATCTCTTTGCTAAGTTGTTCTAATTAAGAAGGACAAAACTAAAATGTTGGCACCCTAGAATGTACAAACCACTGCTATACAAGGAACATACTTGCAGGGCTGGAGCTACCATATGGGTAACCCGGGCAATTGTCCCAGGGCCCCTAGCCGGCTGTGCACCTCCCCTCCCTAGTCATCTTATCTGTGTTCCCCGTGTTCCCGGCAGAGATAGAGCTGTGTCTCACCTGTCCTGGCAGGCGCTCTTCCACTTCTTTGTCAGTCCGTGGCTCTGTGCCCCCCATCTTCATATCTGCTGGCTTCTCTGTGACCTGACACATCATAATTTAATAGCAAGCGCTATGTCACGGAGGAGAGGCGCTTCCGCGAGGATGAACATGGGCAGCATGGAGACAATGACTTACAAAGAAGCGCCCGCTGGGACAAGTGAGATGTGCTACTATGCAAAAGGCTCAACGGGGGGGGGGGGGGGGGCAAAGTTAAGTTAGGGTGTGACCTGGAGGGGGAGATGGCAGCTGGCTCAGAGGCCATGGAGGGAGGGGGGATGATTGAGGGTCCCCTAATGCCACTTTCAGAAAGGGAAGGTCTGTCAGGGGCCTCCCACGTTAGTTTTGCCTGGAGGCCCTGTTGTGACTAGGAGCTGGCCCTGCATACTTAGGTGATGTATAAATATAAATAATAAATAATACCTATAAATGATCCTACTATTCGTGAAGACCACTGCTACCCCACGCTCCCCTACGTAACTAGTATACCAAAAAATTATTCAATCTCGTGTCGGCAAAAAAAAGAAAAGAAAAAGAAAGCAAGTTAGGAGGCAGAAAAGAGGCGAGCCTTGTGTCACCAAGTGGTTTGGTTTTTAACAACAATGCCATAAAAGTAGCAGAAATGTAAGCATTACTCCCAGCTGCAAAAGTCCTACCACGAGCTGTGGAAGCCATGACATCATGGCTGTCAGAAGCCCCTCCTCCTGTGCACCTCCACATTTTATCTATAAACAGGAAATTACATTTTAGATAATTTGACAGGGCTGATGAGGGTGCAACAGACAGCAGTAGCTAGATCTTTCTGTTGCATCATCCTAGGTCTGTCCACATTGGAATATTTCTTGAAGCACTTTGGTGAGGAATGTATGTAAAGGTAATCTTTCAAGGTTGAATTTGCGCTATACATTATTAGTTCTAAGTGTGCTGTAACCACAGTTGACAACAGGGGTACAAAGGAATTATTTCCATTCACTTTCAATGAAGGAGGTTTGAGCGCTTTGTATGTGGGTTAGAAGAAATGGCATGAAAATACCTTCTGTAACAAATGTCTATATGATTAAAAAAAATTTGAAAAGATGGCAAGCAGCAAGTCAGGACACAAATGTAACCGTCAGATTTCTGACATCACTGAGGTGAACCAAAGTAAATGGTAATATTTCAAAGGCTCATGTCTCCAGTCTATTCAAGCTTTTAAAATGCTCAGCCACCTAGTCCTGAATTCCAATTACCTAACCTTGCAGTAGGTTAATTTTCTATTCATGAAAGATGATAGAGTAAAAAGACTAAAATTTGTTCCACTAGCAGCATGACTAATTGGGCTAGCTTGCCACCTTCCAATGCAGCAAGCTCTGCAGTGTGGAATATATTAATATCTCCCAGATGACCTGAGCATCCGGTGCAACATTTCTACATATTCAGTGTTGGTTGCTAGAATCTGCTGCACTTATTTCAGCCTCTTTTCTGTAAGCCTGCTCCTTGGAGCCAAAAACCTTGGCCTACACTAAACAGAGCTCTTGACTTCTGACCTAAAGCTATGTCGTACTACTTCTTGCTGGTGTTAAACCATTGAGATAACAGTTATTTATAGGTGAGGTGTTTTGGTTTGTGGACAGCCGGAAAAGGATACAGGAAGAAGAAATCAAAGTCTCTGTGTCATGCGGATGCAAGATTTATGGACACCTAGCAAAGACATAAGGAAGAATTTTGACCACCTCAGTCGAGAATCTAGCAAGTGTACAGCTGCTTACAACCCCTTTGGTGGCCTGGCTTGCAATCAGCCTGGTTAATTATCTTGGTCGGTGGCTGGATGAGGGCATAATTCCCCCCAATTACCCCACCATGCGCGACGGCCCTCTTCCGCCCCACATTAGCAACAGAACTAGTGCCACATCTGTACATTTTTAACCCTGCACTGTTGTCCCAATCCCTGCAGGGAAACATGCCCCATATAAGTGTACAAAGTATAAGACACTAGGTTTCTTGCAAAACAGGTACTGTTGGTGGGCTGGGAAACTTTACCTTAAAGAGAATACTTACCTAAGGAGGGGGAAGCCTCTGGATCCTGTAGCAACTTCCCATGCTGTTCTCCAGACCTCCACGGTTCCCCGGAACACTCTTGGACATCATGATCACGCTTCTCTTCATGCACGGGCGTGGCCCCGCTGTACCCATGTAAGCACAGCTATGCCTGAGCGGCTCCACCCTTCTGCACAGAAACGCAGGCGCAGTACAGGTACGCTTGTGCTTGAAGAGGATCACAGTCACTAGCTTGGAATCCATCAACAGTTAGTTGGATCCCTTTGGGGGGGGGATCCGCACTCGCCAACGGTGGACCCGAGGATGCCGTAGGAAGCCTCTAGTCTACAGCATCCAGAGGCTTTCCTCTTATTAGGTAAGTATTTGACCTTTCACCCAAGATTCGCCTAGGGTACACTTTAAGCATTCAGTTTAATTTACAAATACTGAGAATCCAGACAGGCTTATTCTAAAGTACAGTGATTGCAATAAATTGCAACTTGCTTTCGATTGTCACCGTTTTTATTGTAGAGGTTAGTAACAGGTTTGCTTTAAGCCAACCGTGTCAACTACAGCAACACATTCATTATGGAAACAGGCTATTGATTGAAAGAGCAATACGGATGCTGGAGAAGATGCCACAGACCGAAAAGATTCACACGTCTATTGAACCAACAAATGCTCGGTGTGTAAGCTTGATGCTTTACATGAGACTTTCCATTTCTGGCTGTAATTACAAGTGGCCACCTCAGAAGAGGGCTGCCCATGAGGTCTGAGAAATGTCATCGGCGGATAATTTTTATGTTGATTGTAATCCTGGCAGGGAGCGCCATAATTTATCCTCTCACAAGATCCCCCATGTCCTCATCCAACGCTGCCCGGCGGGGAGAGGACAGGAAGTGGCTGAATGCTCTTTAGCAGCTCCTACCCCACTGCTAGATGAAGCATATTCACAGTTGGATCTACTCATCTGTAATGTTAAATCACCTGCTAAAACAACATTGATTCTAGCACTATACAGAGTCTAATTGCAGAATTCTGTGCAGCATTGTTGTTCCAGCTCCCAGTTCAGAGGTAATAGGATCATCGGCAGATTATAACCACCTGAGACACGAATTGACTTACATTTCTGATATGTTCGGTGCTATTTGCACTGTATGTGGGCGTGCTGCGATTTGCCATGGCTGACACACAACAGTGTGACACCGGGCCTGTTCAGATGCATGGCTTATAGGCTGCATAGCAGCGTGGGTGAACTACAGAGTACTAGCTGTCCAACAGTTAATCAAACACACCCCATGCATATTAGTGAACGTATTCAAAGGTGTTGGGTTCACACATACAATGTGTACAGTTCCTTTCCGTTTGTATCAGTTTTCTATGGCTGGGTTCACACATACAATGTGTACAGTTCCATTTCTGTCAGTTTATCAGCTTTCTATGGCTGGGTTCACACATACAAGGTGTACAGTTCCATTCCTGTCAGTTTATCAGCTTTCTATGGCTGGGTTCACACATACAAGGTGTACAGTTCCGTTCCTGTCAGGTAAAAGAGATACAAAACTGATGCAAACTGACAGGACAGGGCTGGAACAGAACTGTTCACATTTTATGAGTAAATCCAGCCTCCTTTGACATTGACTTTGGTTATTGAATGCCGCATGCAGCATTTTTGATATGGTCCTGCTGCTGAAACACTATAATAGACTTGCACTGCAACAGTAGAGTGTATTCCATAGGAAACGGTGTTGCAACACGATTAACAATTGTTTGCATTGTTTCCCAAATTGACTACTACCATTCCCTGTGGCCTACCTACAAACAGACTAGCTCCACTCTAGGCCATCACAAACTCTGCAGCACAACCAATCCCATTTCACCTCACTTTTTTTTTTAATGCCACTCTCTTCTCTCAGTCTCTCCATTGGCTGCTTATCACACAAAAACTACAGTTCTAACTCTTATGCTAGGTATACACCATACAATTTTCTGGCAGATTTACCTGCCATATCGATTATTTCTAACATGTCCAATCTGAATTTCAATCGATTTTTCTGATCGTTTTTTTACATTTTTTTTATCGATTTCCATTCAGTTCTATGAAAATCGATAAAAAAAGATAAAAAAAAAAAAAGGATCAGAAAATCAATAAAAATCAATCGCAATTCAGATCAGACATGTTGGAAATAATCGATCTGGCAGGTAAATCTGCCAGAAAATTGTATGGTGTGTACCTAGCATTATTTACAAAGCCTTTTCCAGTGTAGCTCTTCCTCAAGCCTTGTACACAAGCTAAATTAAAGTTGTTATCGGAAGACAATAGTGAACATAAACGTAGCCAGATGACAACGACAAGCAACCTATATTGGGTATTTTGCCCAATTCATCCCGCAGACCAACTGAAGCAACTGTTGGGCAGATACTGTGCCACTGGACACATGTGTACAATGTGTACAATGTTGTTTGAACGACATTGTTCAACTGAATGAGCGCATGTCCTGCATAATGTAATTCCCATGCGAGCACAGTACTGAATTAGTTGGTTGTTTGTGGAGTCGGGGTACAGTGACAACAGTCTTTGCAACAATATCGTGGTAAAGTCGTTGGGCCCTGTTTTTGTCAACTTTTGTTGGGCGTGTGTACAGACATTTATATAACGTTACTTATCTCCAGATACTATCTGATATGCAACCTTTGCTCTGCTAAGGATTTTCTTTTCTCTTCCTCTCTAGTCACCTCTTCAAATTCTCCCATAAAGACTTCCCTCAAATTTCTCCTTTCCTTGACATCTCCCTTCCACCATCTGTCTGGCACTAACCCACACTTGCCATCTTTAAGAGCAACGTGAAAACCCACTACTCCTGGCAAGCATATCATTTAACCAAGTATACTGTAACCTGCCAACAACTGCCACTCTACCACCTTGTATGCAGCTTTTCAGCTCCTTCTGTGTTTTATTACTGATGTGTAATGAGTACATATCTTTCACCTCAATATACAATCTATTGGTTACTATGTTCAACTGTGTGTTATCTGTATCCCATCATTATTTATTTAAAGCGGTATAAAACCCTGACATAATATTCTATAAAAACAGGTTTTCCTACTTTTTATATGACATACGGTTAGCATATTTGCTTTTGGGCACAAGTATTATTATACATTTAGAAATTGTACATTCCCAAAGTACACATTTTTTACTCTGAGAGCTTACTTTGCATTTTATTCATAACTGCTTTATTCATCATCTAACTTAAAGGAGTTGTCAGGGCAAATATAGTAAAATGAGTGGTACTTACTGGGGGCTTCCTCCAGCCCCAAGCTCCCAGGACCTCCCTCGCCGCAGCTCTGCCATTTGCCAGAGCTCCGACCCGGTCCCTGGCGATGACGTCAGAGTGACCTGGAGGTCGCTCTGTACTGCGCCTGCGCGATCGGCGCTGTCAATCACCGCCCACGTGGGCCGGAGTGGAAAGTGCAGGCGCAGTAGTTCTGCGCCTGCACAGTCCGCTCCGGCCCACGTGTCGGTGATTGACAGCACCTATCACGCAGGCGCTGTAAGTCATCGCCGGGGACCGGGTCGGAGCTCTGGCGAACGGCTGCGGGCAGAGCTGCGGCGAGGGAGGACTGGGAGCTTGGGGCTGGAGGAAGCCCCCAGTAAGTACCACTCATTTTACTATATTTGCCCTGACAACTCCTTTAAGCATAAATGCTTTCTGATGCTTTCTGATTGTCTCACTGTCTTTAGGAGGGCCGGCAGTGTAATGCTGGATACACACGGTTCATTCCCGCGCTCAATTCCCGTCGATGCGCCGCTCGATTCCCATCGTTTCATTTCCGACATGTCCGATTCGCGGTTCGATGGATCGTTAGGTCGATTTGCCATACTTTACATGGCAATCGACCTAAAAATCATCGAAATGCGACCTAAAAATCATCGAAATCATCGATTTCCGATCGATTTCCATTCGGTTTAATAGGAAATCTTTTTGAAAATTGCTCGGAAATCGATCGGAAAGCAAATCGGACATATTGGAAATAATCAATCTGACAGTAAATCGGCCAGAAAATCTCATAGTGTGTACCCAGCATAAGAGAAGGCTTTGTTTACATTCCTCACTTGATACAACTACACACAAGATAACATTATCTACAACTTCAGGATGCCTCCAGCTCTGCTGGCAGGGAGGCTTCTAAAGCCTGTGTTAACCCTTTAACTGCTGTTCTAGTAAAAAAAAAAATGCTGGTTGTGTATAATATGCTGTAAATAATCTACTAGAGCAAAGTAGAAATGCTGGGTTTCATTCCACTTTAACTGTATATGCTATGCATTTTCAACTGTACTACTCCATGCAGGATGCTTACAATAATCAAGAGAAAAACCTAACACTGCCCCACAGCAGGTGTTTGTAGAGCCTTTCACAAATGCCTGATATCCACCTGTCAGCTTTGCACAGCTGTGTAGGTAAATGAACACACATGGTTGTTGGCAGCTGATCTGGGGTGATCAGAAAGCAGTAGCTGCACTCTCTAACTGTCCATTGGAACTGGGCAAAAGATGCTGGTTTACATATGCCATTAAAACTGCTCCAATGCAAACCTGATTTACAAGTAAACTGTTAATTGTATGTGTAGTAGCAGTTTATTTTAGCACTTTTTTATTTTTTTATTTGTTACATCTCCTTGCTACTAATTTGTACTGCTGTATTGTGTATTTATGGCCACTTGTCATCACTAGGGCAGTGTGAGACAATAACAGAGGACTTCTCCTTGCACTTTCTATAGCCTCTGCTAGCAGAGAGACATCAAAGCATTCCAAGATTTTACAGCACATCGAGTTCTGCTGGCGAAGGTCAAAAATAGTGCACAAGATAATTCCTTTGAAGCTGCTAATGGGTTAAGAAGACAAATTATACTCAATGTTGCTTTTTAGTAGGATGACTTAAAGGTCTCTTTTTGCACCTTAAGCTACATACTCACGGGGGACAATTGTCCCCCGTAGCATGCGCGCACGCGAACAGGGAGCGATAGCTGGCGACAGCTGTCCACACGTCTCGCCAGAAAGGCAGAGACGCGGCGGAAGTTGTTTGTGAATGGAGCATCCCCCGGCCGGATGCTCCATTCACTCGCGTAGGTCTCCTGTCGCTAGCCCGCGTACTCACGCGGGACTAGCGACAGTTCCGGCGAAGTCGCGGCGACAGCTGTAGCCGGCGATTGAACATGTCAATCGCCTGGCAACAGCTCCGACGGGCGACGGTTTGGAGCGCGCGCGTTATACACACGGGCGACCTGTCGCCGCAACACGTGCGTGCCACGTGGCTGCAGCGACGGCCGTACCCCGTGTGTATGGGCCTTTATACTTTCCTAATACTTTTGGGTCGCCCTGAGTTTTCTGGCAATTCTGTTATCCAATATCTATTAATGTAAGGCAACAGACCAGGTAAAGATTATCAGGCAGATGTTTACTTTACTTGATCTACTACTAGACCAATAGTCTATACCTAGCATAATGGATTCAGGCTCTTACTGTATTCTGTTAGCAGGAGTTTTCCTATCATATGAGCCCCATCACAATTACAATACATTCAGCTACATGGACATGGTCCTGCTGCAATATGTTAGTCCGGCTTTAAAGGATACCCGAAGTGACATGTGACATGATGAGATAGACATGTGTATGTACGGTGCCTAGCACACAAATAACTATGCTGTGTTCCTTTTTTTCTTTCTCTGCCTGAAAGAGTTAAATATTAGGTATGTAAGTGGCTGACTCAGTCCTGACTCAGACAGGAAGTAACTACAGTTTGACCCTCACTGATAAGAAATTCCAACTATAAAACACTTTCCTAGCAGAAAATGGCTTCTGAGAGCAGGAAAGAGATAAAAAGGTTCAATAGTTCATAGCTTTTAGCTCTGGCATAATTCAATGAATGTGTCATTGAGAAAAAACAATAAAACAGTTAAAGTAGATTTAAACATAAAATAAAACTGTGGAATATCTTAAAAAGTTATTTTTAGGAGAAGGTAGATAGATAGATACAATTGTTTATTTCACTCGTTTTTTTTCGCTTTGGGTGTCCTTTAAAGGGAAAACATTTTCCCATTGGCTGAGGGTCTAATTTGCTCCTACCTGGCAGGATGGTTAAATGTGAAGGCTGGAAAAAGCTAAACGTTGGCATGAATGCCTACTATCGGGTACAAATGTAATACTTTTCATCTAAACTAAAGTAAACTGCAGATGTGATTAATTCCCAAAATAGGAAAATAACATTAGGATGTGTTCCATGAGGTTTATTAGGTAATGAAGTCAATAGTTGTTAGGAATTAATATTTTAGATTAAAGCAAATTATTAGGTGGCACGTTAATTTACTGCTAATTTTTTCTTATTGAATCGTCTATGTTAATGTGATTAATTGACCAATTTACTGATTACATAAGCGGATTTGGTTGGATAATTAATTGGTTGATTATCGGATGCTTTGATTTCTTCCATAGTTTAATTAATTTCAGTAGCTAGCTTATTTGTTCATTTGGTTGATAAGTGGGTCTAGGAGTATTAGTATTATACTGTTCTGATTGACTAGGTTGATTAATGCTCTTATCTCACTAATATTATAAATGCAAAAGTTTTGATGTTTGGATGTTTGTTACTCAATCACTCAACATTGGCTGAATGGATTTGAATGATATTTGGCACACACATAGTACATTGCCTGGAATAACATATAGGATACTTTTTATCCCCATAACCAAAAAGTGGGTGGGGACAAATACAAATTTCACTAGGAAAATGTAAACTGCAGCCTTTCTTACACTACTAATGGTAGGGTTCTCAAACTTCGCACAGTTAGTCACTGGGTGACGGATTAATAGTCAGAAAAGTGTGTGGAGCCTACAAAAGCCAATCAAAATTCACCTATTGATTTTTAAGGGTAATATTTAATTGCTGCCATTCTTGCACAGTAAATAGCACAAGCCTCAAGCCTGGTACAGTTGGTCATTGGGTGACTGGGGTTCCAATTCAGAAAAGAAGTGGTGGAACCACAAACAGCCAATCAGATTTGTTTCATTTAAATGCAAATTATTGACAACAAAGACCACAAAGGTCACAAACTAGGTCATTGAGTAATGGTGTGTTGGGGTTAGAAAAAGTGGACGAAGCCAACACCAGCCAAATACATACCTGGGCAACGCCGGGTCATCAGTAGCCGGAGACAAATACAAATTTCACCGGGCAAATGTAAACTGCAGCCACTCTTACACTGTTAATGGCAGGGTTCTCAAACTTTGCACAGTTGGTCACTGGGTGAGTGGGATTAATATTCAGAAAAGTGCTTGGAGCTTACAAAAGCCAATCAAAATTCACTTACTGATTTTCAAGGGGAATATTTAATTGCTGCCATTCTCGTGCAGTTAAAAAACATCCAAGGTGAAAATAAACTGATGAGAAAAACAATTGTATCTATTTCACTTCTCCTAAAAATAACTTTTTTTACTATCCCACAGTTTTATTTTAGATTTCATTCTAGTTTTTAAGTGTTTACTGTTTCATTGTCTCTGCTCAATTACACAATACAATACAATAATACAATAACATTTCTATAGCGCTTTTCTCCCATAGGACTCAAAGCGCTTAGGCTCTCTCAGATTCAGTAATTAGTAGGATGAAGTATTCACACAACAAAAGTTATATTTCTGCAAATGCCAGACTGAACAGGTGGGTTTTCAGTCTGGATTTAAACACATCCAGGGATGGGGCTGTCCTGATCTGTTGAGGTAAGGAGTTCCAAAACATAGGGGCAGCATGACAGAAGGCTCTGGGACCAAAAGTTTCCAAGTGAACTCTGGGTATGACTAGATTATTAGAACCTGTGGATCTGAGAATGCGGGGATTGCTACGCAGCTGTAACATATCTTTCAAGTATCCAGGGCCTAGATTATTCAGGGATTTAAATGTCAGTAGGCCGATCTTGAATAGGACCCTCCATTCTATAGGTAGCCAGTGAAGGGAATGCAGGACTGGCATTATGTGGCAGTGACGGGGTTGGTTGGTTAGCAGTCTGGCAGCAGTATTCTGTATCAGCTGTAGGCGGTACAAGACCTTTTTTGGAAGGCCAGTGTAGAGAGCATTGCAGTAGTCCAGTCGGGATGTGATGAAGGCGTGGACTAAGGTTGGCAGATCTTCTGGGGGTATGAGGTGCTTGATTTTTGCAATGTTCTTCAGGTGAAAATAGGATGATTTCACCACAGCAGAGATTTGAGTTCTGAAGTTTAAATCCCCATCAATTAGAACTCCCAGGCTACGCACATGATTAGAGCTGCGTAGATCCGTGCCTCCTATTCCCAGCGGTGAAGACTGCAAGTTAAGTTGTTTTGTTATCATGCTCTGCCCTCCAATCAGAAGGACTTCAGTTTTGTCTGCATTTAGTTTCAGCCAGTTGTCATTCATCCATTGCTGTAGTTCACGTAAGCAGGCGTTTATAGTTAGAGTTGGGTCTGTCACACCAGGCTTGAAGGAAAGATATAGTTGGGTGTCGTCTGCGTAGCAGTGGTATGTCAGGCCATGTTTTTGGATTAGTTTTCCCAACGGTAGCATGTAAAACGTGAAAAGCAGGGGAGAGAGGATTGAGCCCTGGGGCACCCCATACTTAAGTGTTACAGGGGTGGACAGGAAGGGCCCCATAGACACTTTGTGGGTTCTGCCACTCAAGAAGGATTGGAACCACTGAAGTACTATGCCATCAATGCCGCAGTATTCCTGTAGCCTGTTTATCAAGATGTCATGGTCAACTGTGTCAAAGGCTGCAGAAAGGTCTAGCAGTATGAGGATCGAGCACTCTCCTCTGTCTCTTGCCATGAGCAGGTGGTTGCATATTTGGATGAGGGCAGTTTCAGTGCTGTGGTGTTTCCTGAAGCCAGACTGGAATGGGTCATAACTGTTATTTTGAAGTATGCCAGAGCTCAAATCTATGAATTATTGACCATTTTTTACTCTTTCCTGCTCTCAGAAACCATTTACTGACAGGAAAGTGTTTTATGGCTGTAATTACTTATCAGTGAGGGTTATGCTATAGTCTGAACCAGTCTTACCCAGTCCTGACCCAGACAGAAACTGTCTCTTGCATACCTGATGACTTTTTCAGGCAGAGAAAGAAAAAAAGGAGCACAGCCTAGTTATTTGTGTGCTTGGCACTGTACATAGACATGTCTTTCTCATTATGTCACATGTCACCTTGGTTGTCCTTTAATGGCACAAGCCTCAAACCTGGTACAGTTGGTCATTAGGTGACTGGGGTTCAAATTCAAGGGGGTGGAGCCACAAGCCAATCAGATTTGTTTCATTTCAATGCAAATTATTGATGACAAAGACAGCAAAGCTCACAAACTAGGTCATTGAGTAATTGAGTAATTGTGTGTTGGGGTTAGAAAAACTAGGCCAAGCCAACACCAACCAAATACATACCCGGGCAATGCCGGGCCATCAGCTAGTCTTTTATAAAGTGCTTAGGATTCCTTTAAAGGTTGACAGTGTCACAAAATTACATGTCTACTGGGTTATGAAGGGCACACCATCAGTTAAATCGGTTGGGTGCTTGACACTGAGATATAGGCATCTGTATCTCCAGATAAGATATTGGACAAATGTGTCAGCACACCAATAATTCCATAGTACACGCTCTTTTATTGAGCCATGCGTTCCCAGAAGAGGAAAAAGCCGACAATTGTTTCGGGGCCACACAGGGTCCCCCTTCTTCAAGGCGCGTGGTTACAAAATACATACAAGTTCAACAAACATTATATAATAACATAATCCCTACTCACCCCACCCACAGTGAATTCAATCAGTGATGTCATCTCCATTTGTTTACATAACAAACATACAGGACATTCTTTTTCCTAGCCAACCTGGGGGCGGCTTTGGAGATGACAACACTAAAGATCTAACTAAAGAGCTTAAAAGACTACGTAAAAGGAAGGTCGACCTTGAGCTCCATGGAGAAACTTTATCGGAATACTACAGGGAGAAAAAAATTCCAAGAGGCTTTCGCATACCTATACAGCCCACCATTAGCAGAAATAAGATTGAGTTTTGTGAAAGATGGTGTGCACTATCTACCCAACATTCTCTCAATTATATGATAATGATCATTGAAGAGATACGAGTACTTCTTGTGGATGTCGAAAAGGAATTAACCACCTTACAAACAAAAGCCACGATCGTTGTTGAGATCGATGAAAACTTCAACAAGGAACTGTCAAAAGTGGATAAAGATATTAATGACTATAGAACATTTGTCCAACAGAAAAAGAGGGACAAATATAAACAAGTCTGTTTAGACTACAAGGAAAGAAGAGTTTACCCATGGGTACATGGAGCACCATACCAAAGGGGATACAATTTCCCGAGACCACAGAAGCCTAAACAACCAAGACCAAGGGGCCCCAGAGGTCCGAAACCCAGGCCGAAATATACACCAAGGAATCCTGACAGTGATGTTTTCACGGAAAATCCGAGTACCGATAGTGATTCTGGAGCTGGTCCCTCTAGCCTTTTTCAAGGGGCAGGAGGCACAGACGACCCAGGAGGAGCTATCGGAAAAGACAACAAAAAGCATCCAATGGAAACAAGGAATCGACCCCGATAATTAACCTGTCACAGAGAGTGCTCCAACCAAATGAAATTAGTTTATTATCTAAAGGCCTTTCCTTTTGCCCTACAATGAAGCCCAGCAACTTTCAATTCGAAGTGGATATCTTTATGTATGAAAGATCTATGAAGATCAAACAATATTTTAGTAGATCAGAAACTAAAACCATATCCACTCCTACCATCAACAGCCCCTTCAAATTGAAAAGCAGATTCATACCCCCGGGGGAATACAACAGCATTGACAGCTTCTCTAAGATGGTGAAACACGACAGTTATAAGATGTCGGCCAATCGGAAGAACAATCTTAACTTGACCAAACTCGAAAGAGAGGCCATATCTTCTCTAAAGAATGATGATACGATCATAATCAAGCCCGCTGACAAGGGTGGAGCGATCGTTATTATGGACTACTCTAAATATCGCGATGGAATGATTAACATGCTAGACGACGAGACCACATATAAGAAGATATCTTATGATCCCACCATTAAAGTTAAAAATCAGCTGGAAATCCTGTTAAAAATTGCACTAAACAATGAATGGATTACTGAAAAGGAATACGATTATATGGACATTCAACACCCGAGAAGACCTGTGATGTATGGGTTACCAAAGATCCATAAAGGGACTAATCCATTAAAGTTTAGACCCATAGTGTCAGGGACTGAATCAGTGACACAACCCCTTGCACAGTACATTGACTATCTGTTACAACCACTTGTACAACAGTTACCAGCTTACTTAAAAGACACCAACGATTTTTTGAGCAAATTACGGGCAATCAACCCTACAAATGAGGATACTATACTTTGCACCATGGACATTGGAGCGTTGTATACATCGATACCAAATGAGGCAGGCCTAAATGCAGTTAGATTCTTTATGGAGAAATCGGACACTGGAAGAGTACCATCTGAGTTTGTACTGAACAGTCTTGAACTAATTTTAACATCCAACTTTTTTAAGTTTGAAAAACAATGGTACCAACAACACAGAGGCACTGCCATGGGCAGCTCGGCCGCACCCTCTCTGGCCAATCTCTTCATGGGGCTGATTGAAGAAAAGTACGTCTATTCCACCAGTTTATATAAAAGATGTGTCATTTGGTGGACAAGATTTATTGATGACATCTTTCTACTATGGCAGGGTACAACAAGTGAACTCACTGAATTCATTACATACCTTAACACCATCTATCCTGGGATCGTATTTAATCCCGAGATGTCAACCACACATATACCATTCTTAGACGTGATGGTCATATCGTCTAATGGGCTTCTTGAAACTTCTTTATATAGAAAACCAACTGACAGGAACACCCTACTGCATTTTAACAGCTCTCATCCGAGACATTTGAAAGAGGGACTACCTGTGTCACAATTTCTTAGGGCATTAAGGATATGCAGCAACATTGACACCAGGAAATCACATCTATTAGAAATGGAAAAAAGATTCCTGGAAAGAGGATATCCGAAACATATACTGGACCGAGCTAAAAAGAGAGCCATAGAACTGTTTAATGGAGAAGCAACTAAAAGAACCGAGAAAGGGATTCCATTTGTACAAACTTATAACACAGCCTCTGGGTGCGTTAAACATGCAGTGACTAAGAATATGGATATACTACAAGCAGACCACACTCTGACAAATTCCATAAAAAGTAAACCCTTATTCTCATACAGATCAGGCTCGAGTTTGAGAAACTCGTTTGTACAAGCTGATCCTGTCAACAAATATAGTAAAGGATTTACATTTTCGAACAAGAAAGGCTGCTATAAATGTGCAAATTGCAATATATGTAATTCCATAATAGTAGGACCTATGTTCCACCATCCAAGAAGTGGCAAGAAATACAGAATTAAGGAATATTATAATTGCAACACAGATTACTGTGTATACATGTTGAAATGCCCCTGCGGCCAGGCTTACGTGGGGAAGACGACATCGCCCTTTAAAATACGGTTTCAAAAACATAGAAGTGACATTAACGTAGCCTGGAGGGCTCACGAGAAAAATGAAGGTTTAGATTACACTAAACCAGTTGCTGTACACTTCATTGAATGTAAGCATGGAGCGTGTCAGCTCAGAGGACAGGTCATTGAACAGGTCAAAACCCCAATGAGGGGCGGAGACAGAGATATTCAATTATTACAGAGGGAAGCCTTCTGGATTCATGAGTTGGGCACTTTACAACCTGGAGGCTT
The DNA here is from genome assembly GCF_040937935.1 of Hyperolius riggenbachi. Lineage (NCBI taxonomy): Eukaryota > Metazoa > Chordata > Amphibia > Anura > Hyperoliidae > Hyperolius > Hyperolius riggenbachi. The sequence goes on from NC_090654.1 coordinate 190,232,397, forward strand.
AAATAAGAACAATCCATTAACCTGTTTTATCAGGGAGAGATAGTATAGATTATTGAAGTAATAATGACTGTTAGTCAGATATATCCTCTGTTGTACATTGTTGATTGACAGCTGTCGTTTCTCTTGCAGGTTTTTAACTTGTTTTTGTATGCACACTAACACTCTATAATATGTCTTGCCATATATGCTGAATATTGAATATGCCTTATAGCAGTGTGTAATAATACCATCTCCTCTTTATCTTCTTTAGCCATGTTTGAGGGTCCATGGTCCATCATATACACGATTACGTCCTGGTGGGTAAGTGTGTCTCAGTGAAATAATGTTGTGGTGCAAGAAGTTTGTGGCATCTGTATACATTATTTGCTACAGATCTATGGATTGGTGCCTCTCTTCCCCCGCTTAGCATAGCTATTTGTTTGGGCTCTGTCTCGTATGAGACAGCGCTCATAGTGGATAAGGGTCCATAGCATTGGCTTAATGTTGCTTAGCAACAAGTAACACAGCGTCTGCGTGAGTGGATACACACGCATGACGAATGTAGGCGGAGCTTTGCATTCCGTCTTGTGGGGGCGGACATTGCGTCTACGTGGCCTGCGCATTTGCGCAGGCATGACGCGAGGGGCGGAGCTGAGCGGCGTGCGGAAGTACGCCGACACTAGCGAGATCGTCCTTATTGGTCCCTTCCCCTTTGCCAATAGGAATCGAGGGGCGGCGCTGCACGGCGCTGACAGCGGCGGATAAACCTATTACAGCTGTAGATAACGGCTGACCATCACCACCGACATTCAAATCACTGGGACAATTATCCATACATTTAACACAGGATGTGACTGGTGGATCTTCTAACAGGTAACAAACAATAGGTACAGTAGCGCTGTGCGCACTGATTAGCATTATCATTTAAATGAGTACCTAGATCGTACAAGAGGATGAACATTGGGGCATGTTTGTTATGTAAACAAATGGAGATGACATCACTGATTGAATTCACTGTGGGTGGGGTGAGTAGGGATTATGTTATTATATAATGTTTGTTGAACTTGTATGTATTTTGTAACCACGCGCCTTGAAGAAGGGGGACCCTGTGTGGCCCCGAAACAATTGTCGGCTTTTTCCTCTTGTGGGAACGCATGGCTCAATAAAAGAGCGTGTACTATGGAATTATTGGTGTGCTGACACATTTGTCCAATAAAATTACATGTCTGCCTCTAGATATAAAGGAAAAATTCTGCTTAAAGGAAATCTGAAGACAAAACAAACAAACAAAAATAGATTTAGTACTTTTATTTTAATAGGTCTCAGTGTTCAGCCATTGTACCATTAAAATCTCTTGGGGACTTGAACAACAAAGTGCAGCTTTAATCAGTAAACCAAATCATAACCCTCCTATTCAAACCCAGCAGCTAATGTCATCAGTCACCACCCACCTTTGCTGTGAGGTAAAAAAGAAGGTTGAAAGTTGTAACAATGGATGGGCATGGATGGAAGCTGTACTACTGGAAGAGCATGAATGAGAGCTGAATAAGTGGATGGGTGCTGTACCACTGGATGGGCATGGATTGTAGCTATACTACTGGATGGACATGGATGGAAGCTGTACTACAAGAAGAGCATGAGTGAGAGCTGAACAACTGGATGGGTGCTGTACCACTGCATGGGCATGGATTGTAGCTACACCACTGCATGGGCATGGATTGTAGCTACACCACTGAATGGGCATGATTGTAGCTATACCACTGGATGGGCATGGATTGTAGCTATACCACTGGATGGGCATGGATTGTAGCTATACCACTGGATGGGCATGGATGGTAGCTATACCACTGGATGGGCATGGATGGAAGCTGTAACACTGGATGGGCATGGATGGAAGCTGTAATACTGGATGGGTATGGATGTGAGCTGTAACACTGGATGGGAATGGATGGAAGCTGTAACACTGGATGGGAATGGATGGAAGCTGTAACACTGGATGGGCATGGATGGAAGCTGCAACACTGGATGGGCATGGATGGAAGCTGTAACACTGGATGGGCATGGATGGAAGCTGTAACACTGGATGGACATGGATGGAAGCTGCAACACTGGATGGGCATGGATGGAAGCTGTAACACTGGATGGGCATGGATGGAAGCTGCAACACTAGATGGGCATGGATGGAAGCTGTAACACTGGATGGGCATGGATGGAAGCGGCAACACTGGATGGGCATGGATGGAAGCTGTAACACTGGATGGGCATGGATGGAAGCTGTAACACTGGATGGGCATGGATTGTAGTTATACCACTGGATGGGCATGGATGGAAGCTGTAACACTGGATGGGCATGGATGGAAGCTGTAACACTGGATGGGCATGGATTGTAGTTACACCACTGGTTGGGCATGGCTGGAAGCTATACCACTGGATGGGCATGGCTGGAAGCTGTAACACTGGATGGGTATGGATGGAAGCTGTAACACTGGATAGGCATGGATGGAAGCGGCAACACTGGATGGGCATGGATGGGAGCTATACCACTGGATGTGCATGGATTGTAGTTATATCACTGGATGGGCATGGATGGAAGCTGTAACACTGGATGGGCATGGATGGGAGCTGTAACACTGGATGGGCATGGATGGGAGCTATACCACTGGATGTGCATGGATTGTAGTTATACCACTGGATGGGCATGGATGGGAGCTATACCACTGTATGGGCATGGCTGGAAGCTGTAACACTGGATGGGTATGGATGGAAGCTGTAACACTGGATAGGCATGGATGGAAGCTATACCACTGGATGAGCATGGATGGAAGCTGTAACACTAGATGGGCATGGATGGAAGCTGCAACACTGGATGGGCATGGATGGAAGCTGTAACACTGGATGGGCATGGATGGAAGCTGCAACACTGGATGGGCATGGATGGAAACTATACCACTGGATGGGCATGGATGGAAACTATACTACTGGATGGGCATGGCTGGAAGCTGTAACACTGGATGGGCATGGATGGAAGCTGTAACACTGGATGGGCATGGATGGAAGCTGCAACACTGGATGGGCATGGATGGAAGCTGCAACACTGCATGGGCATGGATGGAAGCTGCAACACTGCATGGGCATGGATGGTAGCTATACCACTGGTTGGGCATGGATGGAAGCTGCAACACTGGATGGGCATGGCTGGAAGCTGTAACACTGGATGGGCATGGATGGAAGCTGCAACACTGGATGGGCATGGATGGAAACTATACCACTGGATGGGCATGGCTGGAAGCTGTAACACTGGATGGGCATGGATGGAAACTATACCACTGGATGGGCATGGCTGGAAGCTGTAACACTGGATGGGCATGGATGGAAACTATACCACTGGATGGGCATGGCTGGAAGCTGTAACACTGGATGGGCATGGATGGAAGCTGTAACACTGGATGGGCATGGATGGAAGCTGCAACACTGGATGGGCATGAATGGAAGCTGTAACACTGGATGCGCATGGATGGGAGCTGTAACACTGGATGGGCATGGATGGAAGCTGCAACACTGGATGGGCATGGATGGAAGCTGTAACACTGGATGGGCATGGATGGAAGCTGTAACACTGGATGGGCATGGATGGAAGCTGCAACACTGGATGGGCATGGATGGAAGCTGTAACACTGGATGAGCATGGATGGTAGCTATACCACTGGATGGGCATGGCTGGAAGCTGTACCACTGGATGGGCATGGATGGAAACTATACCACTGGATGGGCATGGATGGAAACTATACCACTGGATGGGCATGGGTGGAAGCTGTAACACTGGATGGGCATGGATGGAAACTATACCACTGGATGGGCATGGATGGAAGCTGCAACACTGGATGGGCATGGATGGAAGCTGCAACACTGGATGGGCATGGATGGAAGCTGCAACACTGGATGGGCATGGATGGAAGCTGCAAAACTGGATGGGCATGGATGGAAGCTGTAACACTGGATGGGCATGGATGGAAGATGTAACACTGGATGGGCATGGGTGGGAGTTATACCACTGGATGGGCATGGATGGAAGCTGCAACACTGGATGGGCATGGATGGAAGCTGTAACACTGGATGGGCATGGATGGAAGCTGTAACACTGGATGGGCTTGGATGGAAGCGGCAACACTGGATGGGCATGGGTGGAAGCTGTAACACTGGATGGGCATGGATGGGAGTTATACCACTGGATGGGCATGGATGGAACCTGTAACACTGGATGGGCATGGATGGAAGCTGTAACACTGGATGGGCATGGATTGTAGTTATACCACTGGATGGGCATGGCTGGAAGCTGTAACACTGGATGGGTATGGATGGAAGCTGTAACACTGGATAGGCATGGATGGAAGCTGTAACACTGGATGGGCATGGATGGGAGCTGTAACACTGGATGGGCACGGATGGAAGCTGTAACACTGGATGGGCATGGATGGGAGTTATACCACTGGATGGGCATGGCTGGAAGCTGTAACACTGGATGGGTATGGATGGAAGCTGTAACACTGGATAGGCATGGATGGAAGCTGTAACACTGGATGGGCATGGATGGGAGCTGTAACACTGGATGGGCATGGATGGGAGCTATACCACTGGATGGGCATGGCTGGAAGCTGTAACACTGGATGGGTATGGATGGAAGCTGCAACACTGGATAGGCATGGATGGAAGCTGCAACACTAGATGGGTATGGATGGAAGCTGTAACACTGGATGGGCATGGATGGAAGCTGTAACACTGGATGGGCATGGATTGTAGTTATACCACTGGATGGGCATGGATGGAAGCTGTAATACTGGATGGGTATGGATGTGAGCTGTAACACTGGATGGGCATGGATGGAAGCTGCAACACTGGATGGGCATGGATGGGAGCTGTAACACTAGATGGGCATGGATGGAAGCTGCAACACTGGATGGGCATGGATGGAAGCTGTAACACTGGATGGGCATAGAGGGAAGCTGTAACACTGGATGTACATGGATTGTAGTTATACCACTGGATGGGCATGGATGGAAGCTGCAACACTGGATGGGCATGGATGGAAGCTGTAACACTGGATGGGCATAGAGGGAAGCTGTAACACTGGATGTACATGGATTGTAGTTATACCACTGGATAGGCATGGATGGAAGCTGCAACACTGGATGGGCATGGATGGAAACTATACCACTGGATGGGCATGGCTGGAAGCTGTAACACTGGATGGGCATGGATGGAAGCTGCAACACTGGATGGGCATGGATGGAAGCTGCAACACTGCATGGGCTTGGATGGAAGCGGCAACACTGGATGGGCATGGGTGGAAGCTGTAACACTGGATGGGCATGGATGGGAGTTATACCACTGGATGGGCATGGATGGAAGCTGCAACACTGGATGGGCATGGATGGAAGCTGCAACACTGGATGGGCATGGATGGAAGCTGTAACACTGGATGGGCATGGATGGAAGCTGCAACACTGGATGGGCATGGATGGAAGCTGCAACACTGGATGGGCATGGATGGAAGCTGTAACACTGGATGGGCATGGATGGAAGCTGTAACACTGGATGGGCATGGATGGAAGCTGTACCACTGGAAGAGCATGAATGAGAGCTTAACAACTGGACAGGCATGGATTGTAGCTATTCCACTATATGGGCATGAATGGGAGCTTTACCACTGGATGGGCACAGCCTCGGCCAGGTGTCTCAGATCACCTTTATGGAGACAGCAGACAAGAGAGAGGCTGGCGACATTCTGCTGTAAGATAATTCAATATAAATCAGCTAGAAGCCTGGCAGAAAGCCAATCCCTCAGGAAGGGTTAATGATAGAAACTTTTACAACATGGGACGATTGCTCACTCTCACTTAAAGTGAACCTCCGGACTAAAAATCTACTCAGGAGAACTGAAAAGGCTTAGTGTTTCTTTAACAGTTTCACAGCATCAGAACTTTGTTTTTCTTACCAAAGCATCATTTGTAGCTGCATTTTTAGCTAAGCTCCACCCATCAAAGAAAACTGCCCGGGCTTTTTTTCCCTGATGCTGTGCAAAGCATGATGGGATTTCCTATGTTATTCACGTTGCCAAGCAACTGGGAGGGGCGATCAGCACACAGGACGGTTGGAACTGTGTCTCATGCTCCCTTTCACCTCCTTTCAACCAAAAAAATGGCTGCCATCATGAAATAAAACATTTGTCTGTTCTTTGAAAACAGGGTGGGTAAGAGATTATATTACCCATCTATTTTAATTAACATCACTAATGTAACTTAATGACAGTAGGTTTGTTTAGGCTGAAGTTCCTCTTTAAGTCTACGAATGGTCATCTTGCAACAATCATGTATCTGTATTCAGTCTGATGCACTGGAATCTCATGCAAACAAATATAAAACAGAAAGGATAGAGGAGGGGAGAAAGACTATGAAATATTAAAAAACCTACAGCCTCCCTTCTCTTTATTTGACCAGTGACAATCTAGATGTGACACCCAGGGGTGATCCAAGTCTTTAACATCTGGGGAGGTTGTAGGAAATGCTATGTACAATGTACGGTATGAATTATTAATATCTCATTAATTTCTTCTTCACCATTTATCACAATAACCTGAGGACTCTATCACAGAATTTTAATCACATGCAATAAATTATCTTACTAGCTACACAGATCAATGAGGCTGCATTCATCTGTACTGTGAGCATCACATCAATCATGGTTCACACAAAACAAGAGGATAAACGTGAAGAAAGACAACAGAATGCAGCAAACAAGAACACGATCTGGCAGCTTCCAGGTCTATAGCCACCCCAGCGTAATGCAGATTTGTGCTTCCAGCAAGTCCCAGGGGAATAAATCATTCTGCTCTTTGGAGTGTAAGCACTCTTTATATAAAATAATGACATTTTGGTTTCTCAAAATATACCATATTATTCGGCATATAAGATGCATTTTTTTTCTTCCACAAAAATGGAGAGAAAAAGTTGCTGCATTTTATATGACAAAAGCAGGAAGTCCCCGACTTACGAACGCCTACTGATATGAAACGCCCCGACGTCTGCGATTCCCTCTATTGTACCCCCTTTCTGCCCTCCACCCCTGTGTGTCCTCCTCTGCCACTGTGTATACCTATTGGAAAGCAGCCGCACGGCTCACCTAAGCTACCGCTTCAGAGGCGATCACAGACCTCTCCTCTCCTTCACTGTTCCCCTAGTGTCGGCATCTGCTGATGACACGGCCAGCAGAAGTTAGCACTAGGGGAGCAGCGCGGGAGAGGAGAGGTCTGTGATCGCCGCTAAAGCCGTGCATTAGGTGAGCTGTGCTGTTGCTTTAGATAGTTGTACACGGGCAGAGGATGACACATGAGAGGGGAGCGGAGGGCAAACAGGGACAGAGAAGGACAAAAGGGGACACACTGGAGACAGAAGGGGACACACTGGGGACAAAAGGGGACACACTGGGGACAAAAGGGGACACACTGGGGACAAAAGGGGACACACTGGGGACAAAAGGGGACACACTGGGGACAAAAGGGGACACACTGGGGACAAAAGGGGACACACTGGGGACAAAAGGGGACACACTGGGGACAAAAGGGGACACATGGGAACAGAAGGGGACACATGGGAACAGAAGGGGACACATGCGAATAGAAGGGGACACATGGAAGCAGAAGGGGGAAAATAAGGGGTACACATGGAAGAGAACACACTGGGGACAGAAGTGGACACATGGGAACAGAAGGGAACACACTGGGCACACAGGAGGACACATGGGAGCGGAAAAGGACACATGGGGTACACAGAAGGATGCAATAATTGGGGGAGAATATCTACAAGACGCCCCAGGTTTAGTGTATATATTTTTCCCCCTAGTTTTTGCCCTCTAAACCTATGTGCATCTTATATGCCAAAAAATATGCTATATACATAAGAGGGCTCTCCATGAAGGTAAACCAGAATCTTCACTCAGATCTGACTTGGTGGTGTGGGGGTTAATGAGTGAGAGGGAAAATTCACAGTGAGCTGTATTGAAAAAAAAGAAAGGGTAGAAGTGATGTCACTTTTGGCATCACAAAGAAACAGTAAAGATGGAAACCAGTAGAAATATTATTTTCATTTTTTCATATCACATTTCTCCTAAATCTGACAGTAAACACTAAAAGATAGGTAAGCATATAAGTAACTTCTTATTTTATGTTTTTTTCCACTTAATATGGAGTTTCATTCCATTTAACACAGTAGCGAGTGGCAGTGGTGTCCAATTAGACCAGTAGGGACATAGAGTGATGAAAAACAACATATAAAGCTTCAACAGAGTGCTAGCCCCAAGGGGGGGATCCAAAATGGTTTCTTTTTTGGCATATCATGAAATGCAAACATAACAGAAAAGCAAAAAAAAAAAAATCACATCAAGTTCAAAACACGTACATACAAGGTCGGCAGATGGAAAAATGGAATCCTATCCGCTGTCAACTTCCATGTTTAAATCATGCTTTAATAAAACTTGAGCAGCAATTCATACTCACAGACAGCAAGAGAATTTCACACTGGGAGAAAATTGTATTTTCTTACCTGCAAAATAATAAAAAAGATGACAGTTACTTGAGTTCGGCAGAGAGTTTTGTTGTTATTTTCATCATCAGACATATTTCATGGGATCAGTAATGTGGTTACAACACAGACATACTGCAATATTTCACCACCAATTCCATCACACAGATTTGTAAACTTAGCAAAAACAATATTTTTATTGAAATATTGGCATTGTAAATCTAGAAGCAGAGTACTTGCATCATGCCCCCCCCCCCCCCCCACACACACATATTTTGCCCCCAATATAACAGTTATCATGACCCCCTATTTGGACAAATACCAAAGTCCCCAAAAAAAAAAAATGCAGCAATCATGGTGCCCAATATAACAAGTGCAAATATTATCCCCAATATAAGTGCAGGTGTCATGGTCCCCAATATAACAAATGCAGGTATCATGGTCCCCAATATAACAAGTGCAGCTATCATGGTGCCTAATATAATAAGAGTGGGTATCATGGTCTCCAATATAACAAGTGCAGCAATCATGGTGCCCAATATAGCAAGTGCAACTATTATTATTCCCAATATAACAAGTGCAGATATCATGACCACCAATATAACAAGTGCAGATATCATGGTACCCAATACAACAAGTGCAGATATCATGGTACCAATACAACAAGTGCATCTACCATGGTCCCCAATATAACAAGTGCAGTTATCATGGTACCAATACAACAAGTGCAGATATCATGGTACCAATACAACAAGTGCATCTACCATGGTCCCCAATATAACAAGTGCAGTTATCATGGTACCAATACAACAAGTGCAGTTATCATGGCTCCCAATATAACAAGTGCAGGTATCATGGTTCCCAATATAACAAGTGCAGGTATCATGGTTCCCAATATAACAAGTGCAGGTATCATGGTTCCCAATATAACAAGTGCAGTTATCATGGTCCCCAATATAACAAGTGCAGGTATCATGGTTCCCAATATAACAAGTGCAGGTATCATGGTTCCCAATATAACAAGTGCAGGTATCATGGTTCCCAACATAACAAGTGCAGGTATCATGGTTCCCAATATAACAAGTGCAGGTATCATGGTCCCCAATATAGTAAGTGCAGCTATTGTGATTTCCAAATGCACAAGCACATCCAACATGGCCCCTATAAAAACAATTACCGTTTGGCTGCCGCCCAAGCTGGATGGCACTGGAAGCACTAAGAATTGTATAAAACTACTTTTTTTTATTCATGACGCAAAGTCATAGTTTTCTCTGCATCCACCTTGCCCCTCCTTGTATATGACCAGAAACAAGATCCAGGAGGAGCAAAGTGGTCACTGAAGAGGAGAAGAATACTGAATACCTGGTTGGCATAAGCAGGTACTTATACAGTACCTCTGTCTTAGCAATCCCTGCATAACTCTGCATTGGTGAGGGAACCAACACCACAGATTGTGAACGGTTTCAGGCTGAAATCGATTCACAATCTGTTTGCAGTAAAGGCAGCCATACGATCCCTCTCTGATTAGATTCGATCAGAGAGGGATCTATCTGTTGGTCGAATCTGATGGCAAATCGACCAGTGTATGGCTACCTCGTATCCCACCTCTCCCCTCAGCATATTAGTCTTACTCATATATCAGTGATCTGAATCTCACAGCAGTCATCTATACATCAGGTCTGATCTAGGCTCAGACAAGAAGTAGGATTACAGTGTGAATTGATCAGGCTAATACACAGATATAAAAGATCACAGATATTTTAGTAATGATATGAGGTGTTTAAAGGGCAGAAGGATAACAGGGGAAGCTGTATGCTGCCACAGCCCTGTAGGAATGGCCGGTAAGCAATAGGTGCGTCGGGTGTTCTCCGATCCCTTTATTTGGGAAAAATACAGTAATGTATCATAATCAGAAAGCAAATTGGGGTTAATGTACCATATCCAGGTTACAAACCCACTTATCTCATAACTGCGTATTATTTTTCTACCACTCTCCAACTTTTAAAGGAACACTATCCCCCAAAATTGTAACATTTAAAATACATATTTATCAGAAGAACATTTCTCTCAGCGCAAAATACACTTTACAGTTTTTTTCCTATGTTGCTGTTGTGTACAGTAGGCAGTACAAATCTGACAGGTTTTTGACTAATCCATCTTCTCATGGGAGCTTTTCAGTATTTGCCTTATTCTGTATAAAAGCCCTCTATGGAAAGGATCTATAAGAGTGTCCTGGCCTCCCTACTTGCCTGCATGCTATTTTGGTAGTTGGGCTGAGCTACTGCCATTCAGTAAGTGCTTTTGAAAATAAGGAAATCCCCCATAAGCGAGATAGGGAAAAAATTATGTACAGTGCATTTTACTCTGGAACAAATGTACATTTTATACATATGTCTAAACCTATATTTTAAATTTTACGCAATACTGTTCCTTTACGTTTACAGAAAGTATATAGTAGTGTCTCATCTGCTACAATGAAACATTCAGAAGCATAAGAACATTGCCATTCCTCCAACTTTCTAAAATGCACATACATACATTTTCAGTCATGACAGAAGCAGAGATGCTTCTATATGTGTTACAGGCACTGCAGATACACAGCTGCATTATACTCATACATGAAAGCAGACAGTGATAGGAGTTGATCCCTATGTAAATGCTGCTTCCTTTACACAGCTAGTTTTGTCATAATCTGCAAGCTCGTTAGACGAGCCTTTATTCTCCCTCAGGCATTCTCCTCTGCGTGCGCCAGATACCCGTCTGCCGTAGTGGGTGGCATCCATTATTAGTTTCTCATCACTTCCTACAGTGTGAGAATCTCGACAGAACGGTCATTAGCAAATCCTGTGATTTATCCTGGTTGTCTGGAGCAAATTCTGCTACAAATCATACTCACCCTACCCAGTCACTCTACCAACCAGCAAAAAGGAACTTTTATACATCTTAACAAGTCAAGATACAGCAATATAAAGTACATCAAGAGAACAGCAGTTTTACTCCATTATACTGTATATAAAACAAAACAACACAGCTGGAACTTGAAGAAACGTAAAGCGAACCTAAAGCAAGAGGGATATAGAGGTTTCCATATTTATTTCCTTTTAAACAATTCATATTACCAGGCTGCCCTACTGATCCTTTGCCTTCAAATTCTTTAAAGGGACACTTAAGTCAAAAAAAAAATAAATGAGTTTTACTCACCTGGGGCTTCCAATAGCCCCCTGCAGCTGTCCGGTGCCCTCGCCGTCTCCCTCCGATCCTCCTGGCCCCGCCGGCAGCCACTTCCTGTTTCGGTGACAGGAGCTGACAGGCTGGGGACGCGAGTGATTCTTCGCGTTCCTGGCCACAATAGCACCATCTATGCTGCTATAGCATATATCATATACCATATAGCAGCATAGAGGGTGCTAATGTGTCTGGGAACGCGAAGAATCACTCGCGTCCCCAGCCTGTCAGCTCCTGTCACCGAAACAGGAAGTGGCTGCCGGCGGGGCCAGGAGGATCGGAGGGAGACGGCGAGGGCACCGGACAGCTGCAGGGGGCTATTGGAAGCCCTAGGTGTGTAAAACTCATTTTTTTTTTGTTTGACTTAAGTGTCCCTTTAAGCCATAGACCCTGAACAAGTATGCAGATCAGGTGCTCTGATCGAAGTCTGACTGGATTAACCACATGCTTGTTTCAGGGTTGTGTATCAGACATTACTGATGCCAGATCATCAGGACTGCCAGGCAACTTGCATTGCTTACAAGGAAAGAAATATGGAAGCCTCGCTTTAGGTTCAACCTATACATTTGTACTGTTCATTGCCTCCCAATGTGGAAAAAGGATAGATACCGCTCTGATCTGAATCTGACCGGAGAGCGATCTATCCCTTCCATACACTGCACATAGATTTTCAAAAGCTTTCAGCATGAAATTTATTGAACATCTATTGACCGGCTGTAGGCCATGAATCTACCACCGCCACTGACTGATGTTGATCGACCGACATTTTCCGTTCAATCGTATTGATAATTTTGACTTATTTTTACTGAAAAAAATCTAAAACTATATGACTACCTTAAGGTATAAATAACATCAGCTAATAGTTGGTTTTGCTCTGGATATTATGGAAAAGGATTTATTTAGGTAAATGCATTATTGCTCTCTGTCTTTTCAATGACAGGAAGTGATGTGAATTTCAACAGGAAGTCAATATATCACAGCTTACCTCAAGAGTCACAGATGACAAAGCAGTATTAAAACTTAAAGCACACCTGAAGAAAGACGGATATGGAGCCTGTCTGACATATTTATTTCCTCTTAAACAATACCTGTTGCCTTCAGGCTAATGAGTCCCTCGCTGTTCTCCTCCGCCACCTGGATCTTCTGCTATGAGCCCAGGTACTTGAGCCAGTCGGGCGTAGTGCGCATGCACACACTCCGCCGCCAGGAGCGTACTACACCTGTGCAGCACTATTGCGCAGGTGCAGAATGCTTCTGGCTGTGGGAGCGGCACGTTGCCAGACTGCGCTGACTGACTGAATTACCGGGACTCATAGCAGAAGATCCAGGTGGTGGAGGTGGACAGCGAGGGACTGATTAGCCTGAAGGGGGCTGGAAGAAGCCCCAGGTATGTATAAAACTTTTTTTTTTCATCCGCCTCAGGTGCCCTTTAATTCAGGGCTGTGGAGTCGGAGTCGTGGAGTCGGAGTCGTGGAGTCGGGCAATTTTGGGTGCCTGGAGTCGGAGTCGGGAAAAAATGCACCGACTCCGACTCCTAATGAATTTGTAACTGTAATTAAAATAGAAAATATGATAAAATGTTCTATTTCTCAGATAATAGTCATTAAAAATAATGTATATATACAGTAATAGCTGTGCTTAGTCTACAAAAATGAAATAAACCAATCAAAATTAGTTACTTGTTCTGCTTCAATAAAGCAGTCCCCGTATTTTTAAGGTCAGATATACATATCTGATTGTGACTGTATATATGATGCGTACACAGGAATCTCTTCTATATACTAAATAACATCTATGCTGTAAGAATAAAGCCTGATGTGTAGCTGTGTCACTAATAGAGATGGTCAATGAGATGGAAATAATTCTGCACTGATGCTGATTTATGCAAATGTATGCACTCCCTTTGCTGATGAAATCAAATAATTTGATAGGTTATTAAAATTTGGTTTGGTGACTACAAATTAAAGGGTACCTGAGACGATGAAAAGTAAAGTTTTATACATACCTGGGGCTTCCTCCAGCCCCCTTCAGGCTAATCAGTCCCTCACTGTCCTCCACCACCCGGATCTTCTGCTATGAGTCCTGGTAATTCAGCCAGTCAGCGCAGTCCGGCCGCATGCCACTCCCACAGCCAGGAACATTCTGCACCTGCGCAATAGTGCTGCACAGGTGTAGTATGCTCCTAGCGGTGGAGTGTGTTCATGCGCACTACGCCAGACTGGCTCAAGTACCTGGACTCATAGCAGAAGATCCAGGTGGTGGAGGAGGACAATGAGGGACTGATTATCCTGAAGGCGGCTGGAGGAAGCCCCAGGTATGTATAAAACTTTAATTTCATCTGTCTCAGGTTTACTTTGTTACACAGTAGTACTATACTCTACATATGCACTCCTCACAGAGCTGCAGGGAATCCACTGAGAATGCTGTGCACATTGAACACAGAGGTGTTGTCTGTTTACAATCTCCTCATTCCCCTGCAGAGTACCTGCACATCATTCTTACATGTACCCACACTTACATTGCCTAGGGCCTGATAGATGTTCTCTGTTCCGGTTTGTACCTTTTACAAGTACTCTTACCAAGGACTAGTTTTAGTCTAAAGGGAATAAATATAGTAGTCTACATATCCTTCTCACTTCAGTTGTCTTGTAAAATTCCTAAGCGTTGGCAGTTAAGAGACGAATTTCATGTTACATACTTTTAATCAACAAAATTGTAATATGCAAATTAGAGGAGTCGGAGTCGTGGAGTCGGAGTCAGTGGAATCCTAAACTGAGGAGTCGGAGTCGGAGTCGGTGGATTTTTGGACCGACTCCACAGCCCTGCTTAAATTCGTAGCCACCAAACCAAATTTTAACAACATATCAAATTATTTGATTTCATGAGCAAAGAGAGTGCATACATTTGCATAAATCAGCATCAACGCAGAATTATTTCCATCTCATTGACCATCTCTATTAGTGACACAGCTACACATCAGGCTTTATTCTTACAGCATAGATGTTATTTAGTATATATAAGAGATTCCTGTGTACACATCATAAATACTGTACAGTCATAATCAGATATGTCCTGTATATCTGACTTTAAAAATACGGGGACTGCTTTATTGAAGCAGCACAAGTAACTAATTTTGATTGGTTTATTTCATTTTTGTGGACTAAGTACAGCTATTACTGTATATATAATTTATTTATTATGACTATTATTTGAGAAATAAAAAATTTATCATATTTTCTATTTTAATTACAGTTTAAATTCATTAGGAGTCGTAATCTGAGTATTTTTTCCTGACTCCGACTCCAGGCACCCAAAATTGCTCCGACTCCGACTCCACGACTCTGACTCCACAGCCTTGATAAAAGTGGTTTTCCAAGCGTTTTTGTTACAGTAGCTGTTCAGTTACAGCTGTACTGTAACAAAATATAAGAAACGCTCCAAAAAACGATAGGCATGTTTAGAAAATCGCTCTAAACATGCCTAGAATCGCTCTGAAAAACCACTTTGCGGTTTTTGGTGTGCACCGGCCCTCAAAGGCAAAGGATCAGCAAAACAGCCAGGTAATTTGTGTTGTTCAAAAGGAAATAAATATGGCAGTCTCCATATGACTCTCACTTCAGGTGTCCTTTCAGTTATTAAAGTATTCACGCAGTAGTATTGCTAATTTTGTCACTTTAAAAACTAACCAGATTAATAAGAAAAAAATGGTTTATGTTTTCTATAGAAGCCATTGTGTTTGGAGTCACATGATCAGGCCCAGCAGGCTTCCACAGACACGTTTAAATATGTATAAAGTCTCCAGCTGGTTAATAAAAGGCCAGAAAATATCAACAAAATCTATCAAAACAGAAAGCTGACGGCACAATGGAGTGTGGCAACGTTTACTGCACGAAGTCCAGGCAAAGTGCCCATAATTAGACGGGCAGAGGAGGACGCTACAAATTTTATTTCTACAGCACACCTATTAAAATGACTGACGGAGACTTAGCAGTGAGATAATTACAAGGAATCGGGCTTTAGAATGACCGTGTGCTGCCCATTTTACTGCCTCTGAGAGGCATTCACCGCTTCTAATGATAATTCTGGAAGATTTCCAGCTCACACATCCCAATCCAAACAAATCTTTCCAATTAGGAATGAGAGTTGTGGCGGATGGAGGCTTGCGATTCCTATCTGTCAGCAGCTACGCTGGCGCTCCGCACAACAGAAAAGACACACAAAATGCGCGGAATATAACCCGAATCACTGAAGACTACCTCACAGAAGAATGGCACTGCTTCCCTACCACTAATACTTTGTGAATTCCTGGAATAAATTGGGTCCTCTGACTTGATCGCTGAAGGCTTTACTAAAACTGAAGACAAACAAAAGGCACAGAAAAAAGAAAGTTGGAAGAAAAAAAAAATCAGTAGTGCTCGCTATAGATACAATAGCTCATAGGCACTGTAAAACAATGTCCACACAGATAATGCTATGTCTGCTGAAACAGAATGTAGTAGCTCTGTTTCAGCAAACAAACAGTATACAGTATATCGTAAATACAGTTTGTCCAGATACCACCAGGCAAGACTGCCATACTAAAACCTAGAGGGGGGGGGGGGGGAAATCATCCATGTGGTCGAGTTTGTGGGCAAGAAAGAACTCTCGCCATCAAATAAAGATATTTCTTGTAGAAGATGTATTTTTTTTCCTCACCTCTTCCTGGTGTTTGTTGGTTTTTCGTTACTTTCAGCTACACTGAGGAGCTGGGGAGGATGGGGGGCTAAACCTTTTTTTCCCTTTTTTAGGTGTTTCCACTGATGAGATGGGCTGAGCCATACCTCCATTGTTCTGTATGACAGCTGAAGAAAAGTACTGTCAAAATTATTCTGAGTTTTCTTTTGCTTGCTAGTGGCTTTAATTAATAAGGTGTAAAACTATCACCTAGGAGAAACCATAAAGCGGATCCGAGATGAAAAATTAACGATAACAAGTAACTTGTCTATATATCTTATGTAAAGTTGAGATAGTTTACACAGCAAATATAGCTGCAAACAGCTTTAATAGAAAATGATTCTTTCTCCCTGTGATACACTGACAGCAGCCATGTTGTTTGTAAACATTACCCAGAGGCAGGCTGATCTGTATCTTGATCACTAAGGCTAATCCCCCCTCCTCCCTCCTCCTCCCCTCTGCCTCTGAAATCAATAGCTAGTAATACCTCCCCCTCCTCCTGCCCAGACTGAGCTCCCATGAGCCATTGCTACTGCCAAGGCTCTCTGAAAACCTGTAGGGAATTAGAGTATTAAAACAAAAACAAAAAAAAGTATTTGGCTTGAGGAATGTCCTTTAAACAATAGGAAAGGAACACAATTATACAATGAGTAAAAGTTCACCTCGGATAAATCTCGCTTCAGTGCTTATATTCAGCAGGGGCATGTGTGCCCCTGCTAAAACGCCGCTATCCCGCGGCTGAACCCCCCCTGCAAAATCTAAGACCAACTTGGTCGTAGATTTTGCTGCTCTTGAGGCAGGGCTAACGGCTGCAGCCCTGCCTCTCAGCGCGTCTATCAGCGGCACATCGCCGCCTCTCCACCGCCCACTCAGCGAAGGAAGACTGAGAGGGGCGGGGGAGAGGTGGAGATACGCGCTGACAGACGGCGCTGAGAGGCAGGGCTGCGGCCATTAGCCCTGCCTGAATGCGGAAGAGATCCCCGCAAAGAACAGAGGGGATTTGGGAGGTAAGGGACCCCCGTTTAGCCGCGCTATAGCGGCGGTTTAGCAGGGGCACACGTGCCCCTGTTGAATATAAGCACTGAAGTGAGATTTATTCTCGCTTCAGTGTCTCTTTAAGGCCAGTTTTACACCTGGCCATTGTGTTTGCGTTGCGATGCTTCAGCCCCTTGGTATCGCAATGCACAAAATGGCATTCATATGAACCTGTGGAAAAGCCCCAACAGGGCCATATATATAGTTTTGTCGCCTGCACCACCTTCAATGTGTGACGTACTACCTGCTGGAAAGGAAATACATCACTGGGATTCCCAGGTTTCCATGTCAAATTTTCCACTGTTTCACGCAAGGGCGCCACTGCCAACACATGATCGATCAGGCAGTTCGGGTGCAATGCGATAAGTGTGCTAGGCCCCATTGCCTTGCATTGTCGTTGCGTTACCCTGAGGTAAAACAGGGTAATGCAACACACACAAGGCAATCCACCCCCGGTGGATTGTGACCCAAAAAACAGATACTTTCCTACAAAGAGGAAATCCTCGTCGCCCCACCGTTGCCAAGCGTGAACCCCCAGAACATATCCGAGATTTTGATAGGAGCTTGGGTAAGGGCATCTGCACAGCGAGTCGTGGACCAGGGCTGTGCAGTTGGTACAAAAATCATCAGACTCCAACTCATCAATTTATGAAACCACCAACTCAGACTCCAGGTACCCAAAATTTCTCTGACTCCCAACTCCTCGACTCACTGGCGTAACTAAGAAGCTGTGGGCCCCAGTGCAACTTTTACATTGGGGCCCCTCAAGCACTCTATACAGAATATTTGATATGGCGCACCAAAACCAAACAAGGACAACCACAGTGTCTGAGGTTAGAGAAGGGGATGGGGAACAGTTTGTTAATGATTTCTACCATTCTAAGCATCTATAAAAGTGAATATTATCAGCACAGGACCAATAAAGCGCTAATACTGCAGTTGAGGAAGGACCCCTTGAGGCCCCTCGGGCCTAAGGGCCCTGATGCGGGTTGCAACCTCTGCAACCCCTGTTGCTTCACCACTGCCTCGACTCCGACTCCTTAGTCTAATTTTTACAAAGGCTATTTTTGAAACCACTGACTGACTCCAGGTACCCAAAATTGCTCTGATTGCGACTCCAACTCCACAGCCCTGCCTTGGCCGAGAACTTTCTTGCTACTGCGCAGGCACGGTTGTATTCACACGGGTGCAGCATGGCCACACTTGTGCACGAAGAGGATCATGGACCTGAACATTAAGAGGGTCCTGCAGAGGCAGTGGTTGGGAGGAGGACACAGGAAGGGTCTGGTTTATTATGTATCTGTTTTATTATGTTACTATCTGCCTCTTGTCTTCTTAAAGGATACCTCAACTGAAATGTGACATAATGAGATAGACATGTGTATGTACAGTGCCTAGCACACAGATAACTATGCTGTGTTCCTTTTTTTCTTTCTCTGCATGAAAGCGTTAAATATCAGGTATGTAAGTGGCTGACTCAGTCCTGACTCAGACAGGAAGTGACGACAGTGTGACCCTCACTGATAATAAATTCCCCTCTTTTACCTCTTACTTGCTCTCAGAAGCCATTTTCTGCTAGGAAAGTGTTTTATAGTTGGAATTTCTTATCAGTGAGGGTCACACTGTAGTCACTTCCTGTCTGAGTCAGGACTGAGTCAGCCACTTACATAGCTGATATTTAACGCTTTCAGGCAGAGAAAGAAAAAAAGGAACACAGCATAGTTATCTGTGTGCTAGGCACTGTACATACACATGTCTATCTCATTATGTCACATTTCAGTTGGGGTATCCTTTAAAGAGAAAAAGGGAATTGAATAGGGGCCACTGTGTCTAGAGGTACCTAAGTTAAGGTTCACACTGCGGTGTTGTGGTCCCTGTAAATACAGGATCAGAACGGCGGGGAAAGTCGCACCACGCGTTGCAGGTGGGATATAACACAAAGTGAAGCATACAGTTCATGAAAAGTATGCTTCACAACAACTGTTACCACACACTTATCTGGTACTGCACAGCATGCCCTATGTATGATGGTGGACTCCACTGCACCACATTGCTAATGCACAAATGTGACTGTACCATTTCACTAGAATTGCATAACGCCCCATGAGAACCTAGCGTTAATAAAATCATTTGAAAGGTTTGGATGACCAGAATCCAGCACAACATCCTCAAAGAGTCCAAGAAAGACTGTAAACTGTGAAAGTAACCTGTAAAAGTATGGAAGCCTGGACACTCATCCTCCCTCCACTTCATGCAGGCCAGTCTCTGGCCTCTGCACAATACAGAGAACAAAACACTGTTAATGGGTCAAAAGAAAGTAAGCCAGGGGGACAATATTGGTATAGTCTAAAATCTTCAATCATCTGATGGCATTTTACCATACTCTTCTTGCTTTTCCTTTTAAAAGGAACCTGAAGTGAGAGGAATATGGAGCTGCTTTCATCAGTCTTTAGTAAACAATGCCAGATGCCAACTTTTGTACTGAAGCCCTGCCTCGCAGGGCCCTTTTACACTGTGGGGTTGTGTTGCGGCAATTTGCAGCAGCTTAATGTTAGTCTAATATACAGTAAGTCTATGGGCAAATTCATATTACCCGTGGTGTGGTGTGCCGGAAGTCCTCAATTTGATGCGCCTCCAAAACTATGTTAGCACGCATATCTGCATCAACATGTGGCGGACAGGAAGATATTAAGTCTATGGCAACGCATGTCAGTGTGAAAACCTGCAGACGTCTATTTTCTGTAATATGCTTCCTCGCACATCATCGCTTGGCCGGCAGGAAGTTAGCGCCACTTCCTGTTTGGCCGGATACCAACAGGGAATACTGCATAGTAACGCGGTATTGCCTGAAGGCCTGTTTTTGACACCAAATTTCAGCGTGAAACCGGCCTAATACTGTAAATCACTGGCCCAGAATGAACGTGCAGATCAGATGCTTGGACTCTGCTCTAAATCCACTGGCTGCAGGCATGTGACTCAAAACCAACTAAATCCAAAAGCTCACCAAAACAGCCAAGCAAGTGGAATTGTTTATGAGGGAAGGAAGATGGCAGCATCCGTATACCTCCTCTCAGGTTCGCTTTACATTGAAATTACAATGGTTATTATTCTTATTTAGTACCCATTATAATCTAATGAAAATGAGTACTCCTTTAAAGGACAACTGAAGTAAGTAGGATATGGAGACTGACATATATATTTCCTTTTAAGCAATACCAGTTACCTGGCTGTCCTGCTGATCCTCTGCCTCTGATACTTTTAGCCGTAGATCCTAAACAAACATGCAGCAGATTAGGTGTTTCTAACATTATTGTCAGATCTGACTGAATTAGCTGCATGCTTGTTTCTGGTGTGATTCAGACACTACTGCAGCCAAATAGATCAGCAGGGCTACCAGGCAACTGGTATTGTTTAATAGGAAATAAATATGGCACCCTCCATATCCCTCTCAGTTCAGTTGTCCTTTAAGTTTATAAACAATGTGTCATTTTTAGGAATCTGGCATTATTTTGTCTAGCAGAAGTATAAACACCTATGCAGCCAGCTGTAAAGACTTCATTCAGGAAAACCAACAGACTGCAGCGGACGCACTTGGTTTTGAACAATGCTAATAATGATTTATTGTCCAGCTACTTACTTTCTCAAAAGCAGCAGCACATCTGCTAAATTATGCAAACACGCACACTATTAGAGGAGTATTGGTCATGTTTCTAGGGATCTAAAGACCAGGGCCGGGACAAGGTTCTCCAGCACTAGAGGCTGAGATGTTGGTCCCATTATGTGTAGCAAAAGTGCACCTAGTATTAAGAAGACCCACGGCCCAGTTTAGGTAGGTTGCCTCCCAGCATAGATAGCCAGATGTGCCACCAGTATTAGGCAGCCCCGGTAGCCAGTATCCCCAGTATTAGGTTGTCCCCCCACTAGTAATAGCCAGATGTGCTTTAGTTAACCCTTCCCAGTAATAGTCAGAAGTGCCTAAGTTAGCCACCCCCAATAATAACCAGATATGCCTCTGGTAGCCTCACTCCCCCCAGTAATAGCTAGTTGAACCTCGGGTAGCCTTCTCCCACACACCTGTAGCCAGATGTGCCTCATGTAGCCCCCACCTTCCCCAGTAATAGTCAGATGTGCCCCTCTGTAGCCCCCAGTAATAGTCAGATGTGCCCCTCTGTACCCCCCAGTAATAGTCAGATGTGCCCCTCTGTACCCCCCAGTAATAGTCAGATGTGCCCCTCTGTACCCCCCCCCCCCCCCCAGTAATAGTCAGATGTGCCCCTCTGTACCCCCCAGTAATAGTCAGATGTGCCCCTCCGGTACCCCCCAGCTATAGCAGCAGCAGCATGTGCCCTGCTGTTCCCCGCTCCTCGCCCTCCACCCCCGGCAAAGTATGGATCACAGTGGCCAGCGGGCGTATGAAGATAACAGCCAAATAACTCACATCCTGATCTGCAGGCTACAGTCCGGGCGCTAGAGGTCCAGGTGACAGGTCTCTTCTGTCTCCTCTGTAGCGCCGCTGCTCACATGCTTCCTGATACACTGATACAGGAAGTACGTGAGCGGCGCTGCAGAGGAGACAGAAGAGACCTGTCACCTGAACCTCTAGCGCCCGGACTGTAGCTTGCAGATCAGGATGTGAGTTATTTGGCTGTTATCTTCGTACGCCCGCTGGCCGCTGTGATCCATACTTTGCCGGGGGCGAGGAGCGGGGAACAACAGGGCACAGTGACAGGATGGGGGCCGTGGGGAGAGAAGACAGAAGTCAGGCACTCTTTCCTGCACCCCCATAGCCCAGCGTTCAGAGGCTGGAGCCTGCCCAGCCTCTGCCTCGGCCCGGCTCTGCTGGGAGGTCAGTGTAGGTGCTTTATGGTCAATGTTTAGGTGCTGGGAGAGGTCAGTGTGGGTGCTGGGATTGGTAAGTTTAGGTACTGGGAGGTCAGTGTGGGTGCTGGGAGAAGTCAGTATGGATGCTGGGAGAGGTCAGTATGGGTGCTGGGAGGTCACTTTGGGTGCTATGAAAGGTCAGTATGGGTACCGGGAGAGGTCAGAGTAGGTTCTGGGAGGTCAGTGTTGGTGCGGGGAGTGGTTAGTCTAAGTTATGGGAGGTCAGTGTGGGTGTTGGGAGTGGTCAGTGTAGGTTCTGGGAGGTCAGTGTGGATGCTGGGAGAGGTGAGTTTGGGTGCTGGGAGGTCAATGTGTAGGTTCTGGGAGAAGTGAGTATGGGTGCTGGGAGATCAGTGTAGGTTCAGGGAGAAGTCATTATGGGAGTTGGGAGGTCAGTGTGGGTGCTGGGAAAGGTCAGGGTGGGTGTTGGGAGTGGTCAGTGTGGGTGCAGGGAAAGGTCAGTATGGGTGCAGGGAGAGGTCAGTATGGGTGCTGGGAAGTCTGTGTGGGTATAGGGAAAGGTCAGTGTGGGTGCTAGGGTACAAGAGACTAGGATTTAGTCCAAAGTATCGAGGGCGGGGCTTCCCGCGAGTAGTGGGTGGGGCTTCCCGCGAGTAGTGGGCGAGGCCTCTTTCCGTGCCCGTAGGGGATCTTTACTGAAAATAGAGAGCAGCCTGGCAGCGTCTGTGTATGCACCACACACAGACGCACATTCACCACGTTGGGACTTTGGGGTGGGGTCCACCGGGGACACACCGCCCTCCTGGTGGCCCAGTCTGTCACTGGGAGGACAGGTGTGGACTGGAGAGGGCAGTTTGATGAGTAAGATCACAGCGCAGGGCAGATGGGGAGCGTGCAAAGGAAGGGTACAGAATGGGAGGGCGATTGCAGAGAAGTTCGCCCTCTAGGGGAAGCGCTCAGAGGCTGCAGCCTGCCCAGCCTCTGCCTCGTCCCGGCCTTGCTAAAGACCATAAACAGTCCTTGGACAAAAACAAGCAAAAAAATATTTTAAGGGCCCTTTCACAGTATATTCATTTATGCACATTTAAAAAAATATAAACATGTTATGGTTTTCTATAGAAAACCAAACGCAATACATTTGTTATTTCATTTATTTGTGTTTTTTTAAAGGCCACTTTCATACGTACCGTGTCACCCTGTGTCGCAGCACTCTCTACCAGCCACAGCTCCTCGCAGTGGCCACAGTACCGATGGCGAGACGCAATGCAACAGAAGCGCTCCGGGCACCGCAGAAGTGACACACAGGTTGCTGGGCATTACTCTGCAATTTGCATAAGTGGACCAGTAGTCCCACGTTTTGTTTCTGTTTTTTTTTTGGGGGGGGGGGGTGAAATGTGAAATGCCTAACCCGTTGTGGTGCGATCATCCAAAAAACGCTGGATGATCTCACGGCTATAGTGTAAAAGGACCCTAAAGGGTAGCTTGCTGTATGTTGCATGCCCTTCAATGTTAAAGTGGACCTGAACTCTTCCACAGGACAGAAGGAAATCGTACTGTATAGAATTGCACCCTGCATGTATTTACAGATTTTAGCCTATCCAATCTGCAACTAAGCACAAGTTGTAATTTGATCTCTCAGCCGTGTCAGCTGCCATGGCTGAGACCTTATTGGTAAACACAGGATGTTAACAATATGTCTGCTTCCATGAAAGCATTTATTTTAAGATTTGTATCAGCTGTAACAAAGACATGTTTTTCTTTAAAGGTTATTATGATGTGGTTTATCTTTTAGAGCAGAGAGAAAGCTCTGAGTTCAGGTCCGCTTTAAAGATGGGGAAGAGGGGATACAAAACCTATCAAAACACATACATCCATGGAAAAAAATATGCACGCGCCAATGAAACACCAACCCTAACTGGAATTACACTTTTTAAAGTAGATAATTGAATAAGAAAAAGCCCTAGACTCTGTATCAGAGGCTAAACACCTTTGCTAGAAGTGTTGAAATATTTGAATACATTTTTTAACAAAAACTGCACTGGTGAAGGCTCATATCCAAAAAGGGAAAAAAAACGTTCTGCAAGCAAAGATAACATTTTGTGCCAGCTTTCTTGCATCTGCCACAGGCACACTTGCCAAATATTTTAGCTGGGGGATTGTGACAAGTATTATTGGTGGGTACACAGATAAAACGGAAGGATCATTCTTGAAAGGGCTTTGTGCCAATTTAAACCCATCTGGTGACTTGTCTGCCTCATCCTCAAAAAAATAATCTTTGTGAGTTAAGAATAAGTGACTGAAGAGTTTTCTGAATCACGGCAGTTAAAACATATAAAAGGTGTTCCTATACTGTATATACTCGAGTTTAGGTCTGATTCACTTCATTAAAGTATAGGGGGTCGACTTATACACCAGTCACGGGTAACACTGAGCACACTGAGTAATGTGTGTACTAAAAGTGACATTGCCATTTGCAGAAATTTAGCCAGTGGTAAGTGATACTTTGAGGAAAGGAAATGCAGAGTAAACACAGGTCTGAAAGTCCTGGCCACAACAATTAACAATGAAAGGGGCAGGGGGGAAATACTGGGCTTCATAAAAGGGAGTGTATAATTGCAGCACTTGGGGGCCTGGAGGAGTTATTGGCTGCACTTAAAGTGAACCGGAGACAAAGCACCCTCATGTATTTTACCATATAGATCAGTGGGAACATTAGAGAAAACACCTACCATGCTTTCTGTTTCATTCTGCACCGCACAGCTTGTTTCTTATCAGACCTGATAAAATCCCCGACTGAGCATTCAGTCTGGCTTTGCTATAATGACTCAGCTATAATGATTCCTGAGCAAAGCCAGCAGGGGGCAGGCTTGGACTTGAAAAGACATGAGAGAACACAGACTAAGCTATAAATATTGCTGAGCAAAGTCAGCCTGAATGCTCAGTCAGGGAATTTATCAGGGCTGATTAGAAGCAAGCTGTGCAGTGCAGAATGAAACAGAAAGCAAGCAAGGTGTTTTCTCTAATGTTCCCACTGATATATATGGTGAAATACATGAGGATGCTTCGTCTCTGGTTCACTTTAAGGAACAGGAGGGGGGGTTAATGGCTGCAATACTGTATGCAGTGCTGCCATTAACCCCTCCTGAGCTCCAAGTGCAGCCATTCACTTTGCTGGGTAGACTTATACTTGAGTCCATAAAAAATTCCAGCTTAAGAGGGTCGAATATTGGAGTCAACTTATACACGAGGTCAACTTGTATTCAAGTATATACGGTAGTTTGATGATGGGAACACACAATCCAATTTCCTGTCCGATCGACGGGAATCGGGCGATTATTTCCAACATGTCTGCTCAGTTCCCGATCGAGAGAGGGATCGATTTTGTGACGTTTTCTTTGGAAAATGGATTCCTTTATCAATTAGAAGCAGTTTGGACATGTACACACGGTACAGCTTCCCGTCCGATCACCCGTCGATCAGATGGGAACTGCATCGTGTGTTCCCAGCATAAAGCATACGCAAACATTTATTTTGCTCCTCTTCCCCACCCAACAATTAGGTCCCCTCACTACAATCCCTGCTCCACTCCCACTCATTGCCCCCCCCCCCCCCAAAGTTCCAACAATCATCTCACACTGAGACTTCCATCCAGGTGTCCGTTATTTTCTTGGAGCAGTAGTGCACCAGTGCATTGGCCCAGCCTTCACTCGCCACTTCTGTGAGGAGGCATGGTGCTTGCTCCACTCACCCCCTACTAACTGTCAGGAAAGGAGAGGCTGCTACAGGGGATATAGGAGCAACACAGGGGTTTCTTGGATGCAATGTGTGGAGTTGTGGGAGGGTTAGAATTTGGGGCAGTACTGATCACAGATGGAAGTATATCTGATCATCTTCGGGCTGCATGTCTGTCTGCTGGAATGATGGTGTCATCTGTCCTCAATATTGAAGACTAAGTTCAGACTTGAGAGAAAACTGTCACTTGCATTCCCAAATATAAATTTTTCAGGCAGAAAAAAGAAACACAGCCTAGCTATTTGGGTGCATAGCACAGTACATACACATGTCTATCTCTTTATGGGGTTGATGCATAAAGCTGTGGTATTATTACTGTGCGCAGACAGCGCACAGCAATATTACTGTTACTACTGGCATAAGTGTACCGCTAGTTACGCTATTAGCATGACCTGCAGTACTCTAGTAACACAAGCTTTGTAACAGTAATGGTGTTGCATAACCATGGCAACCTCAGGTCACGGTACACTGCTGCCAGTATTAATGGTATTGCCATGCACTGTCTATGCACACCAATATAATCCTGGACCATCCACTACCAATAATGTAGAGGTGACAGGTGAACAGTAATGTGGACAGCAAGGAAGACCAGTGTGACAAGTGGGAGAGTAGTGACACCAAGTGACATGAAGGATCGGCCATATCTGTGGGGCCAGCACCAGACAACTAACAAAAAACTTTAAAGTAGCCAGGTACACATTTATTAGTTATACACTGCCCCCTTACAACTCAGTGCTATAACCTGGTAACTGAATACCTGTTTCATTGCACTTGAAAGAAGAGCTTCAGATTAATGGATATAAATGATTTAATATAATAATTGATAACTGTCTGTTTCTCAGAAGTTATTGCGCAATTCTTAATACTGCTGAAAAAAGTATATCTTATACAAACAAAATTACATCCAATGGAGATGTTTGACCTCTTCAGCATATATCTAAATACAGATGTGTGATCTTCATTTCAACAGCCTTAACAAACAAAAGTCATATAATATGATAGCTATCAAAAATCAGTGTATCTGTGTAGTTAAAAAACAAAAAACAAACATGTAACTACCACTACCTCAAATACCCCAAAATCAATAATTAGGTGCACCATGTCAGGTCCAAATAATTAGAACACTGTTAGGAGATATTTGAGCAAACTGTGTATCAGGCATGAGATATTAAAATAAGGCACTTTCAATTATGATTGGACAATCACTGACCAATTGTACCAAATCAATGTCGTATGAGAGTTCACCTGCACAATCTGCTGATAGTATTCAATATCTGTTGACCCTTATACTACATGGAGGTGATAAAATTGGTCAGTGATTGGCCAATTATAATTGAAAGTATGTACTAGGCTTAAGATTAAGATCTGCATTCTCTTGTTGTAATGTCTGGTATCGGCATGCCTAAAAAGCAGCTCTCAAAAATCTTCAGAGAGAGAGTTATACATAACTCCACTGTACAGAAAATTATTCTTAAGTGCAGAAGAACTACCAATTTGCCAAGGCTGTCATTCTTATGGCAGAATGCCAGATGCTGAAAGAATTCTCTGAGAACCCTAGAATTTTATCAAATTACCTACAGAGAGCTTATGTCACTATTAATGTCAAAGCGCACAAGCCAGCTATCAGAGGAAAGCTCCACAAATCAGGTCTGCAGGAGAATTGTGCAGAGAGAAAAACTTTTTTGTCGAGACAGAATATCAGGACAAAGTTAAGCAAGGAAGTACAGAGGCGCCAGTAGGATAAAAATCAATAAAAACGTTTAAAATATTAAGGCTGCGGTGGTGGACCAGCCAGTCTCAAACAGACACATGTACTGTTAGTATAAAGCAGTAACAATTTATTTAAATACTCCCAAAAACCGTTGCAACGCGTTTCGCAGGCAAAATCCCGCTTCATCAGGCAATAGATAACAGGAGTGATACACAGCACGGAGTCAAGAATGGACTTGACACCTCTGTGCCAAGTCCATTCTTGACTCCGTGCTGTGTATCACTCCTCTTATCTATTGCCTGATGAAGCGGGATTTTACCTGCGAAACGTGTTGCAACTTTTTTTGGGAGTATTTAAATAAATTGTTACTGCTTTATACTAACAGTACATGTGTCTGTTTGAGGCTGGCTGGTCCACCACCGCAGCCTTAATATTTTAAATGTTTTTATTGATTTTTATCCTACTGGCGCCTCTGTACTTCCTTGCATATTCAGAAGTCTACCCTTGGTGGAAGGATGACATACCCTTATTTTCTCCTGTCCACAGAGAGCGACGTTTTATTCCTGAGTGGGGACAGGCTTGTTCTCCCCACCTGCCTCTTCAGTGGTTGCCTTGGAGGTAACACGGGTTTGTAAGTATAATACTTACGTTTCTCATTGCTTCCACCCTTATCCAATACATACTACACTATATCGGGCTCTCGGTCTTTTTACCTTTTATATCAGGACAAAGTTAAGGTTTCTTTACTGACCCCAAGGTAAAGATCAGAACTTCTAGAAAATTCTGCATTTAATAACAGCAGCAAAGAGGAGGTCATTTGTCTAAAGCACCAAAAGACACGTTCAGTGAAGGAACTGATGCTGCCTCACAATATTATAAAACAACCCCAAACTTCTCTACCACCAGGCTAGTCAAATGATTCAAGTTCAGCAGGAAATACACCTTAGAGCCCACACTATAAGCGCTTTTCTGAGTGCTTTGGGATTGATTAGCATTTTTTAAAAATTTCTCCCATTCACTTTCATTAAAATCACTGTAAAAATCGCTGTGATTTTTCACATAAGCAATTGTGCGATCGCTGTGATTTTTACGCAATTTTTATGAAAGAGAATGGAAGACATTTTTAAAAGAGAGAAAAACAAAAATGGAAATTACTGTATTAACCAAGTTAACACCCAGATTTTAATCCCATTGAGATGATTTGTGTAAAATCTGAGAGGGTTGCACACATACACAACCCAGTCTAAGTCACGTCAGCTGAACAAAGTTCTGATGAAGGAAAGGGAAAATAAATTCCCCTAAAGGGATGCTCATTAAGATTCTGCGGAAAAGACATTTCCAATCGGCATTTCGGATTCTAACTTGGAAAACTGAAATCGGATTTCTGCAGAAATACCGCATTACCGGAACTCTGTAATTTGAGCCCAGTCATAGGACTAGGAAGTATTGGACCAATCAGAGAATGCAGAGTCAACTCGGGAGAATTTGGCCAAACAGAGAACGTTAAAAATGACCCAAAAAAACACTTCTTGGAAATCGGAATTTCAGCGGAATCGGAAATTGACATTTCCGACCATTCCTATTCTCCTAGTCAATGTCAGAGACAGATTAAGTGTTCTAAGAAAACCCACATGTGATTGTTCCTGCTAAAATGTATTAGAACCTAGTATAGTGATTCCAACCCTCCTACATCTGTACAAAAATGTTAGGTGCTGCTGTCATATAGGGATCTAGTACTACCCCAAAAACTAAATAAATAAAAAAAGAGAGATTCTTATGTCATTACATACAACTAACATGCATGCTGCATTATTGTGGCTCTGTAATATTAACAACAAGGGAGCCTTTAGGCATAGGCAGTACAGGCCATTGCCTGGAGTGCCATTGGTCCTGGGGGCGCCATGTTGCTGGATTAAGCCTCGCCCCATGGGTGTTCCATCACTTGCTTCTGCTGCATCTGCTTAGAGTAAGTTGCAGGCAGCTGCCACTGAGTCCCTTCTGTGCCTTGTTCATCCTTTTTTCCCCATTTGTGCCTCCTTCTGTCTTCTTGTTCTTGTGCCTCCTTCAGTCCCTTGTTCCATGTCTGACCCCCTGTTTGTCCTCCTGTCTCCCTTTGTGCCTCCTTCAGTCCCACTGTGCCACCTCTGCCTCCTTCTGTGTCCCATTGTGCCTCCTTCTGCCCCACTTTGTGCCTCCTTCTGTCCCCCTATTGCTCCTTCTGGCCCTCATGCCTTCTTCTGGCCCCCTGTACTTCCCGCTGCCCCTCTGTGCACCTCCTTCCGTCCTCCTGTGCCTCCTTCTGTCATCCTTTGTGTCTCATTCTGTCCCTGATTGTGCCTCCTTTTGTTGCCCATTGTGCCTCCTTCTGTCCCCTTGTGCCTCCTTCTGTCCTCCTCTGTGACTTCTTCTAAACCTCGTGCCTCCTTCTGTCCCCCTGTGCCTCCCTATGTTCCCCTGTGTGCCTCCTTCTGTCCCCCTTTGTGCCTCATGAAAGTGTAGCCCTGCCTATGTGTATTTTCTGGTGAAACACTGTCCACATTACGTGTATTTTCTGGTGAAACGCTACCCGCATTGTGTATTTTCTGGTGAAATGCTGCTGCATATACATGTATTTTTCTGGTGAAACACTGCCACAATAAGTGTAATTTCTGATGAAACGCTGCTGCATTATGAATATTTTCTGGTGTAACATTGCCGCATTACGATAATTTTATTATGATTATTTTCTGGTGAAATGCTGCCACATTACCATCATTTTTTGGTGAAACGCTGCCGCTTTGCCGTTATTTACATGGGAGGGGGGGGGGCGCAATGGGGGTGGGAGGGGAATGGGGGAGGTGCCACAGGTTTTCTTGCCTAGAGTGACAAAATGGCTAGAGGCGCCCCTGAATGACAAGCTGACACTTCATTGCATTCCAGAGGTTCTGGAGGTGTGGCTAGTGTACAGGGACAACAATGGATGATTTGCATATTTAGCAGTGATGCACTGGGAGAACTCTCGGAGCTCACTCCTTCCTGAATAATTGCAAATACATTCTGTTTTAAGAAGTCAACCTTTTGTTTTTCCATAGCATTTTAGTAAGAACTTTTTGGTGCTTTGTAGCCCCTTACAGACTCCTAGGAGTTCTGGTTCACCATGAGCTTGCTGGGTAATCTGTAACTATACATACAACTAAAACACTAATTTTTCTTCCTAGTGTTTGGTTTTGAAGCCAAAGTTCAAGGCCTGATTTACACTTCGGATTTCCTGGTGTACTGGAGACTTATCTGCCAAACCCACAAATCCTGTTGTGAATGTGGGTTCACCCACTAACCACATTGCAAAGGGGCTGCCTGGCTGCCTGCATTACCTAGACAACCATCACCTTTCCCCCTCAGTGGCGTATCCACACACACCATCCTGGAGTCGTACAGCTGTAACTGAAGCACAGAGAACTAGATAAGCTGGCTGAATGGACTGACCATCCAGCTCTCTACGATCCCTTGGTGGTAAACAGCCCAGATCTGCAAATGTAGCATAGAGAGCTCTATGAGTCTGCCTAAGGAGCATAGAAAGCTTATTAGGTGAAATGAATGGAAAATTCCCTCCAGCCAGCTCTCTTTACTGTAGGAGCAGTGACATCAGTGTGGCTCCATTGTGTTAAGCGCAGATGCATGAACCTGTGACAGCCACCTCTCCGCACCATCGCCTCTAGGATTATACATATTGCTAAGCCCAACCCTAGCCCAGTGCCTGGCAAAAAAAAAAAAAAAAGAAAAAAAAAAGTTTTGGAAAGGAGATCTAGGCCTCTGTTCAATTCACTTTTTCTCCTAAGTTATCAATAGAATGCCTTTTGACAGAGTGACAGAACTTTTTCACCTACTTTTTGGTACTTTTATAAATTGCACAGTGATGAAAAGTTATTAAAGTTATTTTAAAGACAGGATGAAAAAATATCTCCTAGGAGAAAACTTAGGAGAAAATGTAAATTGGATAATGGGCCCATATGCAATTCACTATTTCACCTGAGTTTTCTCCTACTTTTAATCTTCGATTTAAAATAACTTTTTAGCACTTTGCAATGGGGAAAAGTACCAAAACGTAGGTGAAAAACTACTGTCAATATTATTTTGAGTATTTGTTTCCTTGCTGATAGTTTAAAAGGCATTTTATGACAAGTTTTGAAAATATCACCTAGGACAGGGGTCGGCAACCCGCGGCTCTTTTTCACCTTTGCCGCGGCTCCGGTAGTGTGTGTCAGTGGCTGCGGCGCGCGTGTGACGTGTGCTGCTACTGGCCAGCAGCCTATCAGAGAGGCCGCCGGACCGGTGCAGTGCAGGGCTTCGGGCGGCCATTTTCCCGTAGCCCTGCAGTGTAATGCAGGCAGGACGTGACGTCGGGAAGGAAGAGGATCGTGGGAGTTGCGCGCCACAAGGAGGTCGGGACAGGAGGAGAACGTGACAGGAGGTCTTCTGACTAGGTGAGTAAATGGGTTTTTCTCTTCATATCTGCTGAAGGATTGTGCATATTGGGGCCAGATCTGCTGAAGGATTGTGCATATTGGGGCCAGATCTGCTAACGATTTGTGCATATTGGGGTCAGATCTGCTGAAGGATTGTGCATATTGGGGCCAGATCTGCTAACGATTTGTGCATATTGGGGTCAGATCTGCTGAAGGATTGTGCATATTGGGGTCAGATCTGCTAACGATTTGTGCATATTGGGGTCATATCTGCTAACAATTTGTGCATATTGGGGTCATATCTGCTAACGATTTGTGCATATTGGGGTCATATCTGCTAACGATTTGTGCATATTGGGGTCATATCTGCTAACGATTTGTGCATATTGGGGTCATATCTGCTAACAATTTGTGCATATTGGGATCATATCTGCTAACGATTTGTGCATATTGGGGTCATATCTGCTAACAATTTGTGCATATTGGGGTCATATCTGATCCTGTATATAGCATTAAGGTAAGAAACAATATATGCAGTGATTTGTTTTATAATGGTTTTGCGGCTCCCAGTTTTTTTCTCTTTTCGGAAACGGGTCCAAGTGGCTCTTTATGTCTTAAAGGTTGCAGACCCCTGACCTAGGAGAACATCCTGATGAAAAGGTGAATTGCATATGGCACCATGGCCCACATCCAATTCACTTTTTCTCCTGAGATTTCTCCTGGGTAATATTTTACAATTTGTTAATAAAATGCATTTTAAGCAAGAAAATGCTCAAAATAATTTTGACAGTATTTTTTCATTTACTTTTTGGTGCTTTTTTAGTTGAAAAGTGCTGTAAACTTATTTTAATTTGAAGATGAAAAATGATATTCTAGGACAAAACTCAGGTGAAAAAGTGAATTGCATATGGCCTCATGTGTCTTAGGTTTTTATTGCTAGGCAACATCTCACTTCCTGCCAGGACAGGTTCTGGGAATATTTTTTCAAAACAGATCCACAAAAAAGGAAAACATCTCTACAGATGAAACATAGGTAACAAAAGATGTTCAATAGGTTCTATTTTTCTCCACTTTCCAAATCACACATTTCCCTAAAGCTAGAATATAAGGAAAAACCTAAAGAGGCACCTTTCGGCCCCTTCTGTACAGCTCTGGCCATATTTAATGGTGCCTCTTCAAGTGACAGAACCACTTTAAGGCATCTCCTACAGTTCTAGAAAAGTTAGGCGTGAACCCAAATCACTAATTACTGCCTATGAGCAGTAAAACGCAAGGCAGACAGAGCTCTGATCCAGCAAACACAATAGATTGTAATTTTGGTTAAGGAGAAAAAGCCAGCTGTACAATTTACAGAGAAAGCAGAAGAAAGAGGATCCATATATCTTCAGCAGAAAAGAATATCCCAGTGAATTATCTCCCTGTAAATGTGTCCACACTTTCTCATAGATTCTGAAAGGCCGTTTATCTGGAAAGCAAGTAGAGTTTGCTAAAGTAAAGTTTTTTTCCTTTGTCTGAATTGGCTTTCTTGTATCAGTTTCCATGGGAAAATAACCAAGGCGAGGCAGACAGGAGCTCCGAGCAGAATACAGAGATAGGGACAGTAACATTATTTATAGGCCACGCTGTATTAACAATAGGAAAAAAAAAACGTACAATGGCTCCTCTGATAGTAAGTCGAAAACTGTTCAATCCAACATCCTTGATCTTTAATTCATCTATTTTTGTTTTTTAGCTAAAGCTGTACACATCTGTACACGAATACACAGTCCTGTCACATAGTAAACAGAGTGTCTAAAATGGTTTTCCTTTTTGTAAACTGAGAATTCTGTAAATAAAAATCCAGATTTCATGATCTGGAGACATGGCTGAAAGCCCATCTGAGGGAGATAACAGCAGGGACCGGTCAGAAGGCAGAGCTGGCGATTGGTTCAGCTCCATCACGCTTTAGGGCCCGTTCACACTGTTAGTACTTTTTAAAGCACTAGCGCAATATTAACTATATGGCAGTGATCTCACTGCTGTGATCGCCGGCGATTCACGATTAGCGGTGATTACAAAACGCAGTACATACAGCATTTTTCCCACAATTCTAGAATGATCGCAAATTACAATGCTAAAAAAGCGGTAATTGTGATTGCTCAGAAAAAAAACAAAATATCGGGAAAGTATACAGTGATTTTTATGCGTTAATTGTGTAAAAATCACCAACGCAAAACGCTGGCTTTCTCAGAAGAGCGTAGCCTGAAACTCCAGCAATCTGTGCTGTAGGAAATGGTTGGTGACATGGCTCCTAAACATGGTACTTCAAAAGTGATTTATTTAAAGGGACTCCGAGCAGTGCAGAAACTATGGAAAGATGCATATCATTTTAAAGCTCTCTTTCTCCTCTTTCCAATGATATATAAACCGCCGCCCTACGCCTTTTAGTTTTCGCTATTTTCGCGATTGAAATTGCTGCGGCCGCGATTTTGATCGCGAAAATAGAGAAAACTAAAAGTCGTAGGGCAACAATGTAGGTGTCGTCAGAAAGAGGAGAAAGAGAGCTTTAAAATGATATCCATCAAGCCATAGTTATATTGTATTACACAGGACGACTTTTTGTCAAAGTCAGCAGCTGCATTTAGCAGAATGGAGCTGCTGACACTGGGGAAAGTGTCGTCCTGTGTAATACAATATAACTATGGCTTGATGGATATCATTTTAAAGCTCTCTTTCTCCTCTTTCTGACGACACCTAAATCGTTGCCCTACACCTTTTAGTTTTCTCTATTTTCGCGATCGAAATCGCGGTCGCGGCAATTTCAATCGCGAAAATAGCGAAAACTAAAAGACGTAGGGTGGTGGTTTATATATCATTGGAAAGAGGAGAAAGAGAGCTTTAAAATGATATGCATCTTTCCATAGTTTCTGCACTGCTCGGAGTCCCTTTAACATCAGTTAAACAAGATGTTTATGCACAGATAAAAATAAGCTTTATCGCTTTGTACCCACAATGAGGAAAAAAAAACAATTCTGTCTCAGGTTGGAAATGAAAGCAAACCTGTCATTGTCACTTCCTTCACCAAAATAAATAAACCCTGGATCACTAAAGGTACCCATACAATTAGCAAATTTGGTGGCTGATCGATCAAGAGACCGAACTCTTACTGATCTAATCTGATCGTAGAGAGATCTGTTGGCCGTCATAAACCTAATGCTGGGAATACACGTTTCGTTTTTGCCTTCGTTTTAGCCTTCGATTCGTTCGGTAAACGAATCGAGTGTTGAAAACGTATGTGAAAATAGTCATAATCTCATTATAGTTTCGATTAATAGACCCCAAAAACGAACGACTAGTGATCGAACATGTTTGATATTATCTCTCTTTATCCATCTAATCGAGCCATTGGTAGGCTTGATGGCTGTTCAGATCGATTATATATTCGTTTATGCCGTCCGTCCCTGTACTACATTTCGTTTCTTTGCAGCCTTCGATCATTGGAAAAACGAAACCATCAGAATCGAAAAAAAACCCGAAACCGTGGGTGGTAATATTAACCGTACGGTCGATTATTTCGGGATCGAAAAGGACAAAAGGCACAATCGAAACGAAGGTTTAAACGAAGGCAAAAATGAAACGTGTATTCCCAGCAGAAGGCTGATTTTCAATCGATTTCAGCATAAAATCTTGCAGGAATCAGCCTTGCGACGTCGTCTCGCCATCCCCGGCTGCTGTCTCCGTATGTTTTATGTCTTCTCATGTCACACGCAGCCCACATGCTATCTGCCTGTTGCCACGAGGGGGCCAGAATACAGAAATAGGGGTTGGACACAGCCGCACAGCGACACTGGACAGGTAAAGTATTAATCCATGGGCATTGGGAGGGTGTGGGTAAGAGGGGAACAACATAAAACATTAGGGAGGCATCTGTCATGATCTTCATTCACGATTATCGCAAACCGTTACTGCCGTGCACCCGATCAAGCATGTTAACCCAAGATTTTCCAGCATGTCCAATCAATATATGTGAAAAAATTTTGTAGGCTGAGATTCCAGATCTGGATTTGCTTGCGGGTTATCGCTGTGAATCACCGCTAGTGGAAACAAGCCCATAAAATATAGGCATTGAAAAAGGAGCTTTGGGATTCTAGAAAACTCCCCATTGGGTTTTCCTTTCTTAAATGTTGAGAAGAAAATCCCTCTGCACTGTCACAGTAGTAGGACTATGGGGAGGGGTTAGAAATAACGATATACCGTATATACTCTTGTATAACAAAGGAGAGGTCCGCAACAATGTCTCCACGAGTGATCTTTATTTAGGACATATCCTTAAACAGCCAAAACTGAGCAGCTGACATGTTTCGGACCAAGGTCCTTAATCATAGCTGCTTTACAGAACTAAGTGTCAGACTTAAAAAGAGGATACTGCCCTCCAGTATCATTTACAAAAGTATTCTGACTTCTCTTCAGACCTCTGTGTTTTCATTTCTGCTGCGGTGGAGTTCCTCCTCACCCGAAATTATTTTATGTTCGATGGCGCCTTTTACCTCCAGAGGTGTGGTGCGTCAATGGGCGCTAAGTTCTCCCCCTCCCTGGCTAATTTATATATGGGATGGTGGGAGGAGTTCCACATCTTTGGGGGTGAGGGGCGCCATCGGGAGCAGATCAGATGGTATGGAAGATTTATAGATGATATTCTGATAGTCTGGAGGGGGGACTCCACTGCAATTACCACATTCATGTGCTACCTTAATAGCAACTCCTGCAATCTGGAATTTACCCATACCTGGCATCCTACCACTATAAACTATCTTGATCTATCGCTGAGTGGAAACCTTGAAGTGGGTGGAATTGTGACCAGGACTTACAGAAAGGAGTGTGCAGGAAACTCCACTTTGCAGGCGAGGAGTTGTCATCCGTCGCATACTATTCGAGCCATCCCGGTGGGCGAGTTTATCAGGGCGCGCCGGAATTGCTCGGCAGATGCGGCTCTTGAAATGGAGTTCCAGGTGGTGGAGCAGCGTTTACGCGAAAGGGGTTATCCAAAATGGACCATCATGGAGGGTAGAAAACGGGCCGAGTCGATCCCTAGGGAACGCTTAATACGAGGTCACGCAGCAGATCGGGACCAGGGCAGGAAGCCCATGTTTGTCACGACCTTTAGCTCTGAATTTCAGAAAGTCAGACAGGTCATTGCCAAATATCTTCCTATCCTAGAGGGGGACAAGGATTTGCGACCCTACATACAAAAAGGTGTTGGTTTTGCAAGCCGACGGGCTCCAACACTAGGTAGTATCCTTTCTCCTAGTCTTTTCCGCTCTCGAACCGGCTCCGCCACCTGGCTGTCTATGAAGGGCTCTTTCAAATGTGCTCTTCCCTCCTGCAACTATTGTGTTTTGCATAGGAGGACACAATGCATTGAATCTTTGGCCAATGGTTACAGGTCCCAGATGAAGCACTTCATTAATTGTAATACTAGGAATGTGATTTATCTGGTGACCTGTGGCATTTGTGCCTTGCAGTATGTGGGGTGTACTACCAGACCTCTAAAGGCCCGCATCTCAGAACATTATTTGGGGGCAGGGTGGGCCACCTCCAATATATCGAATGTGGCTAAGCATTATCGTACAGTTCATCATGGTGATATGTCTGGCTTCTCTTTTCAGGGCATAGAAAGAATTTTTCTGCCAGTAAGAGGAGGTGATTTAGAGGCGATGATCCGTAAGCGAGAAGCATTTTGGATTTTTCGTCTGGGAACTAGGACTCCCCAGGGACTCAATGCCAGATGGGATGTAGCCCTGGTTACAGGTTAGGCATCTCTAAGTAGGTTGTTGCATATGCTCCCCTATTCTCCTATCATGTACTAATATGCAGTTGTGTGATATGATGTTACCAGCATGCATCATTTAGGATTGCTAAAATTGGTTTTGCTCCTTGTGTATATACATTTTTAACTTTGATGTCTAATCTTATATATGCTTTGTGTATATGTTTTAAAGGACTGGTGAGGCAAGAAGTATGGGTGGGGTTGGAATTGGAGTTTGCTCCTCCCCTATTTGGGGCGATTCCGGCCCCACCCCTAATTGCCTCTCTTTCCTCTTTTTAAGTCTGACACTTAGTTCTGTAAAGCAGCTATGATTAATGACCTTGGTCCGAAACATGTCAGCTGCTTAGTTTTGGCTGTTTAAGGATATGTCCTAAATAAAGATCACTCGTGGAGACATTGTTGCGGACCTCTCCTTTGTTCTACATTGATAAGGTCGGGCTGCCTGTGGTCCAGCACTGTCTGTCGAGGCACGGTGGAGCGGTCACCCCAATCTACATTTGATCGTTTGCCTTAACCTGCTCCTGTGCTAATGGACTACCATTTCCAGTTCAACAGCCTATACTATTGTTTTTAAAATGGCTAACAAGGAGCAACGAAACCTTAGGAGCAATGCACACAGCTCTTTCCAGGCTGGACAGGATATGCTTAAATATGTCACCAAAGCAAAGATGGACCCATGTACCAAGCTGCAGAGACGTCAGTTGACTCACCTTGGGGACCCCTGTTTGGGGAGGTCTGTTGCGGAGTGCACTGCTGTTGCCACTGTGCGTGTGCCGGAGTGCCGTGTGGGATTGCCATTAGCTGAGCCCTTGCCCGCTGGATCACTGGGGGCTTTGCCGGAGATCGTATGTCGGCCGGGGCTGCCGGGAGCTAGGCCGGAAATGACGGCTATGGAAGTGCCGGCGGAGGAGAGTGACGTCATCCGGCGTCATTCCTCCGGGCTCACCACGGAAAATCTTGTGCAGCATAACCGAGAGCTTGGAGCGCGGCGGAAGGACTCTGCCATGGTTCCCCTTGCTGAACTTCCGATGTCCAAGGCACACTCGCAGTCTGGCGAGGGAGTGCGCCCGCATTGCCGCGACCTGGTCAAAGGCCTCATGGAGGATCTGGACCGGGGAATCAGAGCTTCCCAACAGGTAAAAAGGCTCTCCCTCCATTTCCCCATTTCCTCCACTGACTTTCGTGCCTATACTCATGGGCCTGGTGATATTGTTTCACAGGACACTGATACCTTGTTTAAGGCCTCTGATATTGATCTGGCTCTGGTACGTTTTAGTCCACCGCCCGAGGATCACTTGCCCATTGTAGATGTTCCTGTCTCTCAGTCTCGTCAGAGTATTGATTTGGACTTGGGCAAACAGACTGGAAGTAAAATCTTGTATGAGGAGCACATCATCCCAAGGGGTGAAGTGAAATCTGACATGGACAGATACAATAAGTTTGCAGCTGTTTTTTCAAGGAGCTCTAATTCCATTAATCTTCATTCTGATGCGGGACTTAAAACAGCTTTTTATGATCTTGAAAATTTGATGAATAAAGAGACTAGAACATGGTGGGACTTATCTGCATTAAAACAATATGTGGCGGAGGAAATTATTCCTCGTGGCCTGAGAATCAAAAAAGTACCTACTACCATTTATTGTGATCAATTTGTGTTAGAGTGGAACACCATACTGACAGATTGCTCTCTAGGTCTTATGAAATTAATCATTAGGTATGAGGAGGAGAAACTGGTAGACATTAAGTTGAAAATCACGGAATTAACCACTAGCTTGCAAAAATATAGCTCACTGGAATTATATGATGAGCTACACAACAAGCTGGTGGATAATATTTCAAAACTTGAGTCCATCATTACCGAAACTAAAAGAACTAAATACATACGAGATACCAATGACTATAAACATAATGTAGTCTATGAGTGGGGAAGGTGGGAGGCGGCCCCTAGGTCCCCTAGTGCATACACGAGAAGGTCTCGTTCCAGGAATAGGAGAGGGGTAAGCTTCTCAGAGGAGAGGACTCCTAAGGGGCAGGGCGTAAAGAATGTCGAGACCTTGCCCACTCCCGGCTCTAACATCGCTGAAATTTTGTCCAATTCCAGTTCTGGTTCTAATTTTACTAAGCCATTACTTGCAAGCGGCAGCCAGGTAGAGGATGCCCATTCAGAACACCCAAAAAACTCACAAGTCAGGGGCTCCTATTTCACACGACACAAGAAACCTCGGGGCAAGGGAAGACGAGGAGGAAGACCAGGAGGGCAGGCGTAAAGCATAAGACTAGAGGTAAATGTCAGTCCATTTCTGGGCAGACTATTTGTAATGTTGTTAACCTGTCTGATTATCATCCTACAGAACATGAATTGAGGGTCCTGTCGATGGGTCTTTCATTTTCTCCCACCCATCATTTTGATGTTTTTGACACATTGTTGGATGTAAATAGGTTCATTAGACACATACTCCTTAAGAAACATTTCCGATCCAACCAGGAGGATGCCCTGGCAGAAAGTCGCCCTGCAGCCGAAATGCCTGACATTGGAAACTTTAAAGACACATGTACTAAATGGACCCTTGATGCCTTGGTGTCCGAAAGTATAGGTCTAGTTTCCAAGGATGATGCACGGCCTATAAGGGTAAGGAATGCAGATTTTTATCCGCTTACTGCCAGGACTCCACCAGTTGAAATTTTTCAGGATCTAGTGGAGAAGGATCTGTTGAGCCTAGCAGAGAATTTGCCAGTTCAAAAAAGATCTAATTTATCGAGAGCCGAGTCTATTGCCATTAAAAATTTGAAAAATAATGATACAATTGTCATACGAAATGCAGACAAGGGGGGTGCAGTAGTCATCCTCAACAAGCATGACTATCAAGCAGAGGCACTTAGACAAGTGGGAGACTCTCGAATTTATGCCACGCTTCCAGGGGACCCTACACAGAAATTCCACGAACAACTTCGTGGTCTTCTCAGTTATGGTGAGAGCCTGGGGGTTTTGGATCGTAAACTGGTAAACTATCTAGCTACTGATTGTCCCACAATTCCGGTGTTCCACCATCTTCCTAAGATCCACAAGCCGGGCGCTCCTCCGGAGGGCAGGCCGATTGTGGCTGGGATTGGCTCCCTGGGGGAGCGCCTAGGCGATTGGGTTGACTCCATGTTGCAGCCTTTGGTTAGGAGACTACCTGGGTATCTGAATGATACCAAACATCTATTGGCCAGTGTGTCTGACTTGGGGTGGGATGCGGATTGCAGTTGGCTGACCATTGATGTCAAGGCCCTGTACTCTTGCATCCCACACCATTTGGCTCTCACTGCCCTCCAGTATCATTTACAAAAGTATTCTGACTTCTCTTCAGACCTCTGTGTTTTCATTTCTGCTGCGGTGGAGTTCCTCCTCACCCGAAATTATTTTATGTTCGATGGCGCCTTTTACCTCCAGAGGTGTGGTGCGTCAATGGGCGCTAAGTTCTCCCCCTCCCTGGCTAATTTATATATGGGATGGTGGGAGGAGTTCCACATCTTTGGGGGTGAGGGGCGCCATCGGGAGCAGATCAGATGGTATGGAAGATTTATAGATGATATTCTGATAGTCTGGAGGGGGGACTCCACTGCAATTACCACATTCATGTGCTACCTTAATAGCAACTCCTGCAATCTGGAATTTACCCATACCTGGCATCCTACCACTATAAACTATCTTGATCTATCGCTGAGTGGAAACCTTGAAGTGGGTGGAATTGTGACCAGGACTTACAGAAAGGAGTGTGCAGGAAACTCCACTTTGCAGGCGAGGAGTTGTCATCCGTCGCATACTATTCGAGCCATCCCGGTGGGCGAGTTTATCAGGGCGCGCCGGAATTGCTCGGCAGATGCGGCTCTTGAAATGGAGTTCCAGGTGGTGGAGCAGCGTTTACGCGAAAGGGGTTATCCAAAATGGACCATCATGGAGGGTAGAAAACGGGCCGAGTCGATCCCTAGGGAACGCTTAATACGAGGTCACGCAGCAGATCGGGACCAGGGCAGGAAGCCCATGTTTGTCACGACCTTTAGCTCTGAATTTCAGAAAGTCAGACAGGTCATTGCCAAATATCTTCCTATCCTAGAGGGGGACAAGGATTTG
The DNA here is from genome assembly GCF_040937935.1 of Hyperolius riggenbachi. Lineage (NCBI taxonomy): Eukaryota > Metazoa > Chordata > Amphibia > Anura > Hyperoliidae > Hyperolius > Hyperolius riggenbachi. The sequence continues at coordinate 190,274,629 of NC_090654.1, forward strand.
CGACCCTACATACAAAAAGGTGTTGGTTTTGCAAGCCGACGGGCTCCAACACTAGGTAGTATCCTTTCTCCTAGTCTTTTCCGCTCTCGAACCGGCTCCGCCACCTGGCTGTCTATGAAGGGCTCTTTCAAATGTGCTCTTCCCTCCTGCAACTATTGTGTTTTGCATAGGAGGACACAATGCATTGAATCTTTGGCCAATGGTTACAGGTCCCAGATGAAGCACTTCATTAATTGTAATACTAGGAATGTGATTTATCTGGTGACCTGTGGCATTTGTGCCTTGCAGTATGTGGGGTGTACTACCAGACCTCTAAAGGCCCGCATCTCAGAACATTATTTGGGGGCAGGGTGGGCCACCTCCAATATATCGAATGTGGCTAAGCATTATCGTACAGTTCATCATGGTGATATGTCTGGCTTCTCTTTTCAGGGCATAGAAAGAATTTTTCTGCCAGTAAGAGGAGGTGATTTAGAGGCGATGATCCGTAAGCGAGAAGCATTTTGGATTTTTCGTCTGGGAACTAGGACTCCCCAGGGACTCAATGCCAGATGGGATGTAGCCCTGGTTACAGGTTAGGCATCTCTAAGTAGGTTGTTGCATATGCTCCCCTATTCTCCTATCATGTACTAATATGCAGTTGTGTGATATGATGTTACCAGCATGCATCATTTAGGATTGCTAAAATTGGTTTTGCTCCTTGTGTATATACATTTTTAACTTTGATGTCTAATCTTATATATGCTTTGTGTATATGTTTTAAAGGACTGGTGAGGCAAGAAGTATGGGTGGGGTTGGAATTGGAGTTTGCTCCTCCCCTATTTGGGGCGATTCCGGCCCCACCCCTAATTGCCTCTCTTTCCTCTTTTTAAGTCTGACACTTAGTTCTGTAAAGCAGCTATGATTAAGGACCTTGGTCCGAAACATGTCAGCTGCTCAGTTTTGGCTGTTTAAGGATATGTCCTAAATAAAGATCACTCGTGGAGACATTGTTGCGGACCTCTCCTTTGTTCTACATTGATAAGGTCGGGCTGCCTGTGGTCCAGCACTGTCTGTCGAGGCACGGTGGAGCGGTCACCCCAATCTACTCTTGTATAAGCCGAGTTTTGGGGCCCAAAAAAATGGCCCAAAAGTGGGGGTCTCGGCTTATACACGGGTCACCTCCAAAGGGAACCCTCCCCTAGTGCACTACCACTGTCACTGGCATGCTGTGCGGGCTGAGAGCCTCTCTCTGGAGGATGCTGGAGCCGCGCAGTTTACCAAGACCCGGCAATGGACAGCGGGGAGATCGGCGCGAGGGGGCTGCGGATGAAGTTAAACACCACCGGAGCAACCTATACAGAGGAAGTCCGTGCAGCAGCAAACAGGTGAGAGCAATGCAGCGATGCCTCACCTGACTACATGTTGCTGTTGGGACAATCCGGGTGCGTTCACGAACAACTTTTCACACATGCCGCTCCACTCGGGGGGGGCGGGATGGTCGCTCTCAGCCCACACAGCATGCCAGTGACAGTGGGACAGGGGAAGTCCGTGCAGCAGCCAATGTAGCGATGCCTCCCCTGACTACATGTTTCTCTGTCGGGAGCGTTCAGTAACAACTTTACACACATGCCGCTCTACTCGGGGGGGCAGGATGGTCGCTCTCAGCCCACACAGCATGCCAGTGACAGTGGGACAGGGGAAGTCCGTGCAGCAGCCAATGCAGCGATGCCTCCACTGACTACATGTTGCTCTGTCGGGAGCGTTCAGTAACAACTTTACACACATGCCACTCTACTCGGGGGGGCGGGATGGCCGCTCTCAGCCTGCACAGTGTGCATGATTTAACTAGGATAAGACTCGGCTTGGGGGGACAGGATGGCAAATGTCAGAAAAGGCTACCTAATCATGTTTAGCTACCAGTAGCTAAATCTGACAGTGTAAAGAGTCATAATAAGCTTTCATTACAGAAGAGTAATCCCTAACTTTCTGCCTCTTGCAAACAATGTGTTTGGTGACAATGTGTGCATTGCCCTGCAGCTATGTCTCCAGTCTTCTGAAGCACTCTCCCTCGGGCAGACTGTGGATTGCACTTGACTGAAGACTGATTGCCAGTGCTGACTGGAGACCGGTCAGCTGTGTTCCCCCTGCTTTGTAGCTGTGTCCTGCATGTCACTCCATGTGCTTTGCTTGTGTGCTGCTACTAATGTATAAACGGGCAGTGTGGAGTGCAGTCAGAGTGATGCAAAATTGCATTTTACCCTGTGTCCCGTAGCTAACAGTAGCTGCTTCATTTCCTATCCCCTGCTTATACACGAGTGAATCATTTTTTCCCGTTTTAAAAGTAAAAAGTTGGGGGGTCGGCTTATACACGGGTCGGCTTATACACGAGTATATACGGTATAATACATTGATGCTTTCAGGAAGTTTTGTTCCAAAATACAAAAGGAAACAGACAAGCAAAGTTACAACATATTTTTCTTTGGCAGTTTACACATACACTGAATGGATGATTTGTTTTATCTTTTACTGTGTGCTCAGTGACCCTTTAAAATATATGTAGATTGGCAGATGCTACATCAGGTGCATGTCATTGTTCTGTTGGTTCCTCTTTCAATAAATATTTTGACTGTGTGCGCGTGTGTGTGTGTGTGTGTGTGTGCGTGTGTGTGTGCGTGTGCGTGTGCGTGCATAGATGTATCCACATTGCTTCCTGGTGTAGAACGTTAATACTTTTAACAAGAAAATGTTTTTAAGCACATTATACAATCACCTTTCAAAATGTCTGAAATCTTGAAGTTTTTTTTGGCAGTCATTAGTTCTGTGCAGTAGCATAACTAAGGAGCTTGGGGGCCCCAGTGCGAGTTGTACATGGGGCCCCAAGCACTGTATTAATGAGGAACCCCAAAACCTAACAAGGACAGCTGCAGTAACAGAGAGCAGAGAGGTATAATCAGAGTTAGGAAACAGTTTGCCAAGAATTTCCACTATTCAATGCACTTATAGAGATGTTCATAGCACCAATTAAAAGCCAATAAGATAAATGAAGAAGGGCCCCTAGTAGGCCCCTGTTATCCAAGTACCCCGATGCAGTCGCAACCACTGCATCTCCTAATGCCACTGGGTCTGTGGCTATCACATATTGTACAGCCATCTGTTCAAGAAAGATCATTTTGTTTGTTCATGTGGCCACACAAATTACAGCAGAACAGATGTAGTGCTGCCAACTGAACCCTAGGGGGAGCCAGCTCCATATGCTTTGCAAAGTAGCAGCTGCTATACAAGACACAAGAACACTGAAGTACATCAGCACAATGCTGTGCCAAGGACAGACGCCAATCAAAACAAGTGCTTGTCTCCATGATGCAAATATGAAGAATATTGTTGAAGTGTCTGTAAATGGGTAAAAATAATCAAAGTGTCACTGAACTAGGCACTGAAAAGGAATACAGCTAGCCAAACAAAGATTGTGTAAAGGGTGTCCCTGCTTTGGTACAATAAGTCTGTGTAAATATCATTAACATAAACATCACTTTGTGCCTGAATATCATTACATAGCTCTCAACTTCAGTCATCAGCTGCTAGACTTCATGAAACTTTTGGAAACTATGGAAACAGTACAGAACTTGGTGTAAGACATATCCAGAATTCTCCCATCTGTCTCTTTGGCTCACAAGTCTGTACAAAATAGTAAGTAAAACCATATTGAATCGTTTTCACACCACTTGCTCTGCTAGCTTTACAGCACTGACAAATTCACTCCACTGGTAGAAGGTTCCTACACCTCCATAGGAATACTGTCCTTGCAAACACAGCATTTGGGGTCATAGTTTCTCTCAGTAAGGCCTTGTTCACACTATACGTGCTGCCGTGCACATTTCGGCAGAGTGTATGCATAGACAGCACTTCTGACATATCAGACTGTGCGCTGCGTGCATTTTTGGCAAAGCGCATTGCTGATCCCATTCACTGCACATTCACAGTAATGAATGGAATCAGCAGCGCAACACACCGCAACGCAGATGCCGTGCAATCTGGCGTGTTTGCATTCTGAACGCACGGCCATACGTGTTGCCTAATGTGAAGGAGGCCTAACAACTGACATAATACGACATGCAGAGCTACAGACCAGTAACATACAAAGCACAGGAAGGTCTGTGTCATATTGGGCTAGGGCCCGGTTCACATTAGCGTTCCCTGTCCGGATTTTCCTGATCTGATCCGGACCGTATACTGTACAAACAGAACGTACGTTCCACATAGCAATGCAAAGTCTATGCGGACGTTCTCACGTGTCCGTTCCGTACAGTACGGAGCCGGACCGGACACTTTTCCAACATGCGCTATTTTTTGGGTCCGGATCTCGCACCCAGACCGGAGCCTGACAGCACCATCCGGAACACAGAAACCAATGGGAAACGGAAGGCACAGAACACACTGCCTACAAAAACCTGACGTTCTACCTAGGCCTGAACGATTTTAGGAAAAGATTGAATCGCACGATTTCTGTCAGAAATTGTGATTTCGATTCAATCCCCGATTTTCTTCAAATGAAGCTTTAGCAGGCTGTAAGCCTCATTCAGAATTCTACTGTGCAAAGGAGGCGGGCGCTGAACTGTGATCCTGTAATTCCATTTCCTAAGCCTGATTGCCTGCCACACTATTTAACTGACAGGCCCAGCTAGCAATGGAGGGAGAGGGAAAACAAGTGAGAGCCCGTGTGTGGAGGCTCTGAGATAAAATAAAGTAAAGCTCTACTTGCCGGCTTCTTCCAGCCACTAACAGTCTACCTGAGGCAGCTCTGATGTTCCACTGTCCTGCAGAGGGAACCGAGTGAGAGCTTGTGGGCGGAGTCTGATGCCCGGCGCCCGCCCAGCTGATGACACGCTAGGCAGAGGAAGAAGCCAAAAGAGCTGATGACGGAGGAGGAGAGGCGGCGCACAGCGGGAGAATAAAGTTTGCAGGCGAACCGCCGGGAATGAGAGCCGCTGAGCTGCCGCGACTTGTACACAGAGCGGCGAGGGGGAGTGCAGAGCGGGAGGGCGCGGGATATCGTAAAAAAATCGCCACTCTGACGATCACGGAATCGCCATATCCGTGATCGCGATTTCGGTTCAAAAACGATAAATCGTTCAGGCCTAGTTCTACCCCACTTCCTATGCGTATCCAAGCGGCCATTTCGGATGGGGACACATGGGCCAAGCATGTCTGGAGTGGAGCAGCAGTGACAGACGTGCTGGAGCTGTTTGGCAGAATGTCGGAGGTGGAGGTGAGGCCTACAGCGGACGAACCTGATTCTACAGGTGCACTAGGTGAACCTTCTGCTGACCCCAACATTTTTTTATTTAAATTTCACAATTTTTTGCCCACGGATCCGGATGGCAGCCTGATGTATGCCTGATACAAACGGACCAGATCCGGATCGGATCCGGATAGGAACGGTACGGTTCTGATCAGGATCAGGTCCTGATCCGATCAGGATCCGGTCCGTTTACTTGCCAAAACGCAAGTGTGAACGGGGCCTAAGGCCTTGTTTCCATCTACATTTAGGAAACACAACATAACGCCATCAGCAGGGACAGAAATGCTCAGGCAGCAGTCCGAAGTTTCCATCCATGCGTTGGGATTCACTGCAGCATCGCAACACATGGTTGCATGCATTTTGCCATGTATGTGATGCGATTCCACTTATATATGATGATTGGAATTGCAATTGCACAGGGAAAATCACAAAGCACAGTACTGTTCCTTGCGGTGACCACCTGTGTTGCCTGCAGCATCAAACGGGAACAAGGCCTTAATGCACAAACGGTCAGTAAATTTGCAGTGTGCATGCAGCGCAGGGCAATTTTACCGATGCTAACTTCAGGGTACCAGAGCGCCCAATCAGTAGCTCATATTCCCCTTTCTCATGAGAAATATTTTCCTTTCACAAACGGATAATCAGGGGGCTGAGTATGGCTGATATTGTGATGTAACCCCTCCCACGGTGGTCCTGACAGTTTCCTGTCTGTGAACCTCATTGCATTGTGGGAAATAACAGCTGTTTACAGCTGGGTCCAACTGCCAAAAAAGCAAGCAGCATCTCCTTCCACTGACATCACCTGCCAGCAGTAATGTCACCATGTGGTAAATGTCAGAAGGTATATCAGGGAGAGGAAAGCTTTTACAATGAGCAAACACTGACTAAATCATTTATACATAATTAACGTAAAAATGAAGCACTTTTTTATTACATTATTTTCTTTGGAGTTCCAAGTCCCAAGCAACCAAAAGGCACACTTATGCGGCATCAGATAACCAAGACTCTACAGTAATCACTTTGAGATGTTATGAATATGAAAATTTTACAAGATTATGAAAACTTGATGCAAGAAGTAAACTTTCTGACGTGACAGATCACAAAAACAATCAATTGTGTTACATTTTTCTGTGTCAAATATTTCCCCCACATTTTTCTATTTTACGAATCTAATCATATTGTGCTTGCTGAAACAATCCTATCTCTCCATGAGTAGCTAGCACATTCATTTATACTTTTAAAGTTTTGTGTTCTTCAACAGTTATCAGCAGCTGTGAAAAAGCCTTCAAACCCTCTCTGCAATTTACTGTCCCTCTTATGAAGCCTGAGAAACAAGCAGACAGATGGCTTGGCTAACAGCTCCTGATATAAAAGTGTTATCTTGTAATCTTTAAAAGATAAATAACTTATCAAGAAATGCCTTTTCCAGTTTCCAATTGCAATTACAAATGCACTGTGATGTGACTGCGATTTTTTGCAAATGTTAAAGGGATACTGTAGGGGAGTCAGGGGAAAAGGAGTTGAACTTACCCTGGGCTTCTAACGGTCCCCCGCAGACATCCTGTGTTGGCGCAGGCACTCACCGATGCTCCGGCCCCGCCTCCGGTTAACTTCTGGAATTTCAGACTTTAAAGTCTGAAAACCACTGCGCATGCGTTGCCGTGTCCTCGATCCCGCTGATGTCATCAAGAGCGCACAGCGCAGGCCCAGTATGGTCTGTGTCTGCGCAATATACTCCTGGTGACATCAGCGGGAGCGAGGACACGGGCGTGCAGGCGCAGTGGTTTTCTGACTTTAAAGTCAGAAATTCCAGAAGTGAACCGGAGGCGGGGCCGGAGCATCTGTGAGTGGCTGTGCCAACACAGGATGTCTGCGGGGGACCATTAGAAGCCCCGGGTAAGTTCAGCTCATTTTCCCCCGACCCCCCTACAGTATCCTTTTAACTTTTTAACTTGTTTCTCTGCGGTTTTCCTGTACGTTTGTTTCACTACCAAAAAAAAAAACGGGAAATGCCATGAAAATCGCATAACATGTCACTTCGCATGAGTTTTCTTTGGGCTCCCGTTTTACTTACATTAAATGCAGTGGCTGCAGAAAAAAATGCTACTGGCGGGGAAAGAGATCTAATCGCATAGCAGCAGTGGCAATGGTGCACCGAGATTCCTTTTATTCTGGGGCCAAAACCATGCCTTCTGCATATCATATCGGAAGGGCAATTCAGAAGGGCACTGAACTGCCGTTAAATGGCGGTTGCAGCACTCGTCAAAGAGGAACTGTAACCAAGGATTAAACTTATTTCCAATCAGTAGCAGATATCCCCTTTCCCATAAAAAAAATATTTTCCTTTTCTCCAATAGATCATCAGGGACATCTGTATGGCTGATATTGTGGTGAAACCCCTTCCACAGTGTGATTTCATGACCATGGTCCTGACACTTTTGCTGTCTGTGAACCATGTTGCATTGTGGGAAATAACAGCTGTTTCCAACTGCCAAGCAAGCAGCATCTCCCTCTGTGCATAGCTCTCTCAATAAACAAACTTTCCACAGTGATGCACCTGCCAGGACTAAAGAGGTTACCGCCTGTGATAAACTTCAGAATGTAAATCAGGGTGAGAAAAGATTTTTACAGTGGGCAACCGCTGACTAAATAATTTATAAATTAATATTGTAAAAAATTAGCAACTTTATCCATTGTCATTTTCACTACATTTCCTCTTTAAGTGCTGTCCATTCAAATGAATTGACAGTCATTGGTACGATTGTTTACCATCATTCGCGCAAACGCCACGCTCGACCCCATTTCCCAATGTCTCATCTACAAGTAGCGTCCATCGTCTGCATGTAGCGTCAAGGATCACCTAAACTTTTGTGTCCCCTTGCGGGGGTCCAAACACGACATGTTTGCGGAATGACAGGAACCCATGCCACATGCTTCTCTACCCATTTTCAAAGAAGCGTTTAGCTTTGGCCAAGTGTGACGTTCCCGAGTGCCTGTCTGAACGGGCCCTTAGATCCTTTCCATCAGAAGCTTGGTGAGCATGTCTAATGCAGTCATTGTCCTCTGATCCCTGGACCAGTCACCAACTCTCTCATGGACGTCCAGCAAATGAGAACCAAGCTGTGTGCTATTCTTAGAAATTTGACTGGAGCTGGGTCTGCACAGGTTCTACATTTTGACATTTGCCAATAACTGAAACAGATCCTTTCAATGGACTTGTGTATGCTTTACATGTATCACTGGGTTTCATATGGGGTTCCCTATCAAGCATCTCTGTTGAAGAATAACAGTTTTACAACAACACAATACAAATGATAATTAGGAGCCGGTTTAGCTATGTGCCACCTAGATGTGTGAAGTTTCTGTCAAATTTCCAGCTTTCCACACAAAGGCCTTTTACTGCTGGCAATTGAAGAAGATAAATGGCTCCAGCGAGGCCATAAAACAATGGGCTCTTATGCTATATTTCTCCAAGAGAGACACAGCAGAAGCTGTACACAGTCTCACAGGATTCCATGAACAAACAGCAATTAAGGGGTCAAAGCGATGAAACCGAAAACTTTGCCTGACATATTAATCTTTGTTGCCACCAAATTGCTGCAGTAAAAGCAATTCTGTTACCAAAAAGACAACAAAGTCCATTGTGCCCGCCTTGAAAACTATTTGGGTGGAGGCGTTTCTAGCAACATTACTGCCTGAGGAAAAGCTGGCTCGGCCTAACTTGCTGTCATCTTACAGTCCTTTCAGTTTGGATTTCATGTTCATTTTAAGGGTGGCAAGAACAAAAAGTTTAACTTAAGGGGGAATTGTGATAACTTCTGAGAAAATGAGGGTCTCGCAGCTTGCATAATAGTTATTATATTTCTCTCTTCTGTTTCCAAGTGTAAACATCCTACGACTATCAGCTATACCAACGCATGAACCCAGCACATGCACGGTTTTCCGGTAATGCAGCTGCAGGTAGTTGGATGATGGCATTATCAGTGAAACGTCATTCAGAGGTTGAGGGACCGAGGTAGGTAGGCATGGATGCAGAACCTAAGTATGGGGATCTATAAAGACATATCTACTGGAATAACAGCACTCTGCTGCGGAAGAGCTGTTCAGAAGAATTACAAACAGAGTTGGAGTTTAGAGCAACTCTGAAGTGTCAGTGGCTAAAAAAAGTTATATGCTCACCTATGCTGAGGGAAAGCTTTCTCCGCTATTTATTTATTTATTTTATTTATTGTATTTATAAAGCGCCAACATATTACGCAGCGCTGGACATTAGTTTAGGTTACAGACAATATTTAGGGGTGACATACAGCAATATGACAATACAGGAATACAAGAAAGACTAGATCATGCAGCACAGTATGAGTACAAGGTAATGCTTAGTCAGTCACTGGATGGGAGCATGGAGATTAGGCAAGTTGAGTTCACTCAAATGCATAGCATGGGTGCACAGTAGTGGAGGTGCATGATCTAGTAGGACAAAAAAGGAGGAGGACCCTGCCCGAAGGCTTACAATCTAGAGGGAGAGGTAGGGACATGAAAGTTAGGGGACCAGAGTTCAGCTGCGAGTCTAGAGCACTTGTGAGGGGTGGTAGGCCAGAGTGAAAAGGTGAGTTTTGAGGGCCTTCTTGAAGATGTTGAAGGAGGGGGCTGCCCTAATGGGTGGAGTTAGGAAGTTCCATAGTGTTGGAGCAGCTCTTGAGAAGTCCTGGAGGTGTGCATGGGACTGGGGCGGTCAGGCGAAGTTCATTGGAGGAGCGGAGTGAGCGGCTATGTGTGTTCCTCTGAGTAAAATCGGAAATGTAGGATAAGGGGCCCATACACCTAACGATTTTCCCGCCGATATACAGCAGATTCAATCACTGTGAAACTGTTGTGCAAACGCTGACAGAACGATCGATTTCCGTCCCAAATCAATCGTTCCCATCGCTCCGTCCGTGCGTAAGATTTCGCTCGACCGCCGGCGGGTCGGGAGTGCGTTGATAGCGGCGTTCGAATGCCCGACTACTGCGTGTCCCCGCTCTCTCTGCGGTCACTTCTCCGTGCTCCACTCCTCTAGCTTATCTGAACTTCCTGTCCCGGCAGGAAGTTTAATCAGTAGAGCACGGAGGAGAAGACAGCAGAGACCGGGGGACACGCGCCGGCCGGAGCAGGTAATGTATCCCGGGGGGGGGGGGTATTGGGGGGGGGATATTGGCGGTCTCCACTTCACAGATTGTGATCGGTTTCATGCTGAAATCGATTCACAATCTGTTTGCAGTAAAGGCAGTTATACGATCCCTCTCTGATCAGATTCGATCAGAGAGGGATCTATCTGTTGGTCGGATCTGATGGCAAATCGACCAGTGTATGGCTACCTTTAGACAGGTTGTGGACAGATTTGTAGGTCAGACACAGTATCTTGAATCTGATTCTGGACTGGATAGGAAGCCAGTGGAGGGATTTAAAGAGGAGAGCCGCCATGGTGGCGTGATGAGAGGAGTGGATAATTCTGGCTGCCGCATTCATGATGGACTGCAGCGGGGCTATTCAGGTCATAGGGAGACCAGACAGAAGGGCATTTCAGTAGTCAAGGAGGGAAATTATGAGGGCGTGGATGAGGAGTTTGGTGGAGGCAGAGGTCAGGAAAGGGTGGATCTTGCAGATATTACGGAGGTGGAAGTTGCAGGACTTTGTGAGGTTTTGGATGTGGGGAGTGAAGGAGAGTGCGGAGTATAGGGTGACAGGCAGACAGCGGGCTTGCGAGGTAGGGCAAATGGTAGTGTGGTTAACAGTGACATGCACATCTGGGAGGTTCAGGGATGGCCGGAGTGGGAAGATCATAAATTCCATTTTGTCTAGATTTAGTTTCAGTAACCTAGCGGAAATCCAGGAAGCTGATAGGCAGGAGGAGACCTTGTACATGGTAGCCCTCACCGCCACTCACCCCTTTAAGTTATTTAACCAACCCAACTGGTAGAATACGCCGTCAGGACTCCTTGTGAAAGCTTCGGATGTACTTGTGTCCCTGAGTACTTCCTAAGATGACTGGCTCTGTACTGCGCACGTGTGTACAGAGGAGTCCCAAAGGGCGGAATTTTAACAGGAGACAGCAGTGGACCGAGAGGCACAGAGAAAGGCCCAGGAAGGCTCTATGGGATCCAGAACCTTCTCTCTAAATAGGTATCTAACTTTTCTTTTCAGCATGGGCTTCAGATTTGCGTTCATTATATTTTTGGTACTTATATAAAATTAGTGACCATTTAAGAGTAAAAGCAAATGTAACTGAAGTGAGAGTCATATGGAGGCTACCATATTAATTTCCTTTTAAATAATACCAGATGCCAGACAGCCATGCTGAACTATTTGGCTGCAGTAGTGTTTGAATAACACCAGAGACCAGCATGTGGCTAATCCTGTCAGATCTGACAATAATGTCAGAAACACCTGATCTGCTGCATGCTTGTTCTGGGTCTAATTCTAACAGTATTAAGGTGGCCTTACACCAGGCGACTTGACGGCCAATCGACCATCCAATTTGATTATTATAATCTAATGAAAATTGGTGCCGCCAAGTGCATGCACGGCCTACAATGCGACCAATTTTGTGACGAAAATTGGTCGCATTCTCTATCGCGCATGCTGCCAGATGTTTCTCAATAGGGTGCCTGACAGTACGGCATGCAATTACCCGACGATCGACGAGCGCAACTAAACCCCAGACGCTGCCCCCCCTAATGTAAATGTCCCCCCTGCCCAGTGTAAATGTAGTAAATGTATACATTGCCTCTCCACAGCCTTTGCTTGTCCCCCGCTGGCTTCTCTGAATACACCGACTCCCAACATGGTTTCCTGGGAAGGGCGTGCGTGTGAAGTCACACACGTGCGCGCTTACTAGGAAACCACGGGAGGCGCACGTGTATGCAGAGACAGGATCCCAGAAGCCAGCGGGGGACAAGTGGAGGCCGCGGAGAGGTAATGTATACAATTACACTGGGCACGGGGGACATGCATTAGGGAGGCAAGGCACAGTGTCGAGGTGGTAAAGCGGCGGATGCGGCGCACAAGGCCGAATTCCGGATCGATTTCGGCATGAAATTGATCAGTAATCGACCTGTGGTGTATGGGCAGCTGACAGATCTCTCTCATCAGATTCGTTAAGAGACAGATTTGTCTCTTGGTCGAATCTGCCCATACATCGCAGATGTATGGGAACCTTTAGAGGCAGAGGATCAGCAGGATAGCCAGGCAACTAGTATCTCATGTCCAGGAATATTTAGTGGAGCAGTTCGGACGTGAGCCACATCATGGAATCTGGAGTAGTTAGGCATGAGTTGTAAATTGTGGCCACTCCTGTCTCTCTCACGAAGGTGAGCGGTCACCATCTGTAGGTAGAGAACTGGACGACGAGAAAGAGACACAGGGACCACCAGAGCCCAATCTGGTGTAGCATATTTGGAGTAGTTGAGGAAAGGCAAAAGTTGTTAAAGGAATACTCACTAAGGCCTAGTGCACACCGAGCGTTTTTTGGAGCGATCCACCGCCCGCATCCGCCTGTAAAAATGCTTGGCTAATGTATTGCAATTAGATGGTGCACACTGGTGGTTTGAGGTTTTTGACAAGCCGCAAACGCGCCTCCTGCTGCACGTTTGCGGTTTTCGGAAACGTTTCGTCCTCAATGTAAAGTATAGGAAAAACGCAAACCGCTCTGAAACACGCTACTTCAGAGCGGTTTGCCAGGCGTTTTTGTTACAGAAGCTGTCCAGTAACAGCTTTTACTGTAACAATATGTGTAATTTGCTACACAAAAACGCACCCAAAACCGCTAGGTACAGTATGTTTAGAAAACCTCTCTAAACATGCCTAGAATCGCTCTGAAATCAGCTCCCAAAACCGCTAGCATATTGCGGATCTGCTAGCGGTTTTGGTGTGCACTGGGCCAAAGAAGGATTGCAGAACTAGACAACCACTATATAAGCATGTGGACAACTGTCTCCACTCAGCCCTGAATCGGGATGACTGAACCCCCTCCCCCCCCCCCCCCCCCCCCAAAAAAAAAGATGCCTTATACAAAAAAAAAACAAAAAAAACAGTAACTCTCCAACTGGTGTGTAATCAGTAGCCCATTTTGGGTTCCTCTAGAATCTAGCTCTATTGTCACCATCTGTAGTCATGTGAAGTTGGTGACATGCTTAGTGGGCCTTAGTCTAAGGTCAGTCAGGCTAGGGACACAACACAATTTTATTTTATTTTTTATGACTCATGTCCGAATCTCACTCCATAAACAGTTGGACACAGATTTTCTGTTTAATAGCAAATACCTCAGCCCCTACTGGCCCCCGATGCTATGGTAAATGGTCATACTGTATAAGGAATCTATTGTTTTGTATTCATGAATTCACATGAGTATTAAGGCAAACTATAATGTGCCCAAAGTAGGCATAAAATATGGCGGGTCACATGTCTATAATTACAAACCATACACGGAAACAAGGCCTCTGAATTTTAAACTTGCCCTGATAACACTGGTTATGTTACAATGACCTCCATGTGTTTCTGGAAAAACATGAATGGACTACATTTCTGATGCTCACTGGCTTGAGAATATACAGTAACACCACTGATGTGTCCTCAGTCAAGCAGAAAAGAGATGATCAACTCCTGTGGTGAACATGCTGCCAAGTACATTAGCTCAGTCACAAACACAGTGACAGTTTGAGTGGACCTGTGTATAAGTGGAAATAGATTGCACAGGAAATCCTGCTCTTCTTGTACACAATGACTCTTTCCAGATGAAGCTGCAGTGAGATAAAAGTATTTGAGAGGAAGATATTGCAGGGATCACAGGTTGTGCGCAATGGGGAAGAGAGCAGAATACTGATGCCTCCTACAGTGTGAGCTACAGAAAAAGCATTGTGCTTTGTTAACCGACAACCTAACACGGTTCTACGGTTAAAAACACAGAGTTCAAGTTTGATGTTACTGTATTTTTATGCAGGGTTACCTAAAAACACAAATACCTATCCTGAAGGAATCACTGCTTAATGCTGGAAATACACGGTTCATTTATAATCTGATTCGATGGTTCGATAGATAATTTCTGACATGTCTGATCTCCCTTTCGATTCTTTGGCCGCTCGTTTTCTGATAGAAGTGAATGGAAAAAGATAATCAGAATCAGTTTTATTTCGCCAAGTACAGCAAGAGCCATAATCGGAATTATTTGTGGTACACATGGCATAGACAGATACAACAACACATACAATTTGAAATGCAGTAATCAGATATACAGAGGAGGCAGCGACGGGGACCAGCTGCCGACCCGGCAATTACGAGTGCAGGCCGGAACGGGGAAAGTCAGAGTTCAGTGACCGAACGGCCTGGGGAAAGAAGGTGTTCTTCCGCCTGGTGGTTTTGGATGGTATAGTCCTGAAGCGGCGGCCCAACGGGAGGAGCCTGAAGTAGTGGCTGCCAGGGTGAGAGGGGTCACGGGAGATCATGGTGGCCCTCTTACTCAATCTAGCGGAGTGGAGGAGATCAAGAGGTGGAAGAGGAGACCCGATGATTCTCTCTGCATCAGCTATGACCTTCTGCAGTTTATGTTTATCACTGGCCATTGCGCCCGCGTACCAAACAATGACTGAGGAGCAGAGGATGGATTCTATGGTGGCGGTATAGAAGCTGGCCAGCAGCTCCCGTGGCATGCCAAATCTCTTCAGTTGGCGCAGGAAGAACAGCCTCTGCTGGGATTTCTTTTGAATTTTAGTGGTGTTCTGCCCCCATTTCAGATTATTGGTGAGAGTCGTGCCGAGGAACCGAACCGATGACACCATAGAAACTTCTGTTCCTCCAATGAGGACAGGCGAGGGAGGGGGGGAGGGTTCCCTCCTGAAGTCTACAACTAGTTCAACAGTCTTTGCTGTGTTGAGAACTAGGTTGTTCTCCCTGCACCAATTGCATATTCTCTCGACCTCGCTCCAGTATTCATGCTCTCCGTTGCTTCCAATTAGGCCAATAATGGTGGTATCATCCGCAAATTTGATGACCTTCACAGAGTCAGCGGATGAGATACAGTCGTTCTTGTGAACCGTGTAGCAGTGATTCAGGGTGTTACCGCTCCTGGTAGGGCAGGTGATGTGCTGCTTGTAGAGGGGCCTCACGTGCCGAAGGTTCGCCTTATTGAAGTCGCCCAAGATGATGAACAGGGCCTCTGGGAGGGCTGTTTCCCACCGCGAGATACAGTCACTGAGTACATGCAGTGCGGACTTGGAGCATGCATCGGGTGGAATATAGACCCAAACGAGGACAAGGGAAGAGAATTCCCTCGGAGAGTACCGGGGCCTGCAGTTTATGGCAAGGAGCTCAACGTCTGGGGTGCAGGCCTTGTGGAGAGTGGTGGTGTTGGAGCACCAGGAGGTGTTTATGTAAAAGCAGATTCCGCCGCCTCTCGTTTTCCCAGAGAGGGCTGCATCACGGTCTGCTCTTAGGAGGTTGTAGCCTGGTACCTGTAGGGAGTCGTCGGGGATGCTTTCGCACAGCCAGGTCTCGGTAAAACAGAGAACAGGGGTGTTCTTGCTGATCTGGGGTTTGCTGTCGAGAAGGAGAAGCAGCTCGTCCAGTTTGTTGGGGAGCGAGCAGACGTTTGCTAGTAGGATGGCAGGGACAGGTGAGCATAGGCCTTTCCTTTTCAGTCGGACCTGGGCCCCCGCCCTCCTTCCTCTGTGGCGGCGCTTGTTTGGTGCTCGCTTGGTGGAGAGGTATTCGATGTGTGCAGTGACAGCATCCCACAGGGGAGAGCCCGGTGTTGGGTTGGGGCTGTCCGGGGGTTCCCATTCAAGAAGGGCTTCTCTGGAGAGGGTGGCGGTCCGTTTCGCGCTCATGGTCTAATTTCCTCAGTAGGTGGAACAGTGTGTGGCCCCGGTAGGTGGGATAAGCAGGCAGCACAGTGAAAGGGTGACCAGAAGATGGAGGTAGGAAAGAGGCAGCGGCCTGGCACAGTGCGTGGCACGAGTCAGAGGGGGTGGGGTGGGCCGCACGGCGCAGACTATAGCACAGATATGGTGCAAGTGGTATGGAGCAGGCAGCGCAACAGTCTGTGGTATGGAGCAGGCAGCACAACAGTCTGTGGTATGGAGCAGGCAGCACAACAGTCTGTGGTATGGAGCAGGCAGCACAACAGTCTGTCACAGTTGGATGGTATGGGGCGGGCAGCACGTCCCGGTGTGGGGCACAAATAGATGGACTGGAGCAGACGGCACAGCCCGGTGCGTGGCACGGTAGATGGTCTGGTGCGCGTAGCCCGGTAAGTAAGTAGCCCAAGATGTCTAGAAGGTGTGGAGTGGGCAGTACGTGGTTTAGGCAGCCTAGCACAGGCACTGGCACAGTATCGATGGTGTGGGGCAGAGAGCAAAACACAGTCCAGGGCCCACTTAGATGGAATGGAGCAGTCAGGCAGCACAGCGTAGACTGTGGCACGGATAGATGATATGGGGCCGAGGCACAGACTATGGCACAGCTAGATGGTATTGAACAGACAGACAGCACCGTCTATGGTACAGATAGATGGGGACAAGCAGGCAGCACAGCACAGGCTAAGCACAAGAGATGAAGCAGGCACAGATGATGTGGAGCAGGCACAGGTGGTATTTAGCAAGGCACAGATGGTATAGAGCAGGCACAACACAGGTATGGAGCGGGCACAGGTGGTATGGGGCAGGCACACCACAGCCTATTTGAATCAGACAGAGGATCACAGTAGGGAGAGCAGGACTCACCAAGGGCAGGGTAAGCAAACGCAGGGCAGGATATGCAGCCACTGGAAGAGGTTGCAGGTTTATCAGCAGCAGTGGGCACACTGGGTAAGGCCGAGCTTGAAGGGACTGCAGCGTGAGGCATCTTCACCAGCCAGGATGGAGGAGTACAGGCCAGGCAGAGTGGAGATAAGATAAGAAAAACGAGCGGAAGATAAGAGAATTCACTGCAGAATCGAGCAGCAAAAACTATCGAGAGCAGAAACGCATGGCAGAAACTAACCGTGTATTCCCAGCATTAGGCTCCAGGGGTTAATGGCTACACCAAACCAAATAAAATAGAAATGTGGGCATCGCATGTCCATGTCTGAACAAGCGGTTGGGAAGGTTTGGAGGCAAGCAAGGTGGAAACAGGACATTTGGGACCCAGAGGCGCCGGGGAGGTTAGAGCACCGCCATAGGCTCCCATGTTCATATCTGTAAACAGCGGCTGCAATAGGAAATTTTGTCATCTGAGGCACCCAAAAATAAAAGGAAAATCATGACGATTAACAAGATTGCCCAAATTTTCGCATCCCCCTGTAGCTTTGGTAAGATTGGACAAAAACATTAGCGGGCACCTTATGCCTAGTACACAAAACGCAACTTCCAGCCAAACCGACTGCTGCACTATCCCCAATATACTGAAACCAGGGACACATTCTTTAAGTAATTGATGGACCTAATTACAGACTTTAACTCATCAGAGGATGAGAGAAAACTTATATAATTATCACAACCTTACTGTGATGCACAAAAGAAGTCATAAATGACATAAGATCGTGACCCGTCTGAAGGACATAATGGATAAATAACATTCAAATCCAATCCTGTAGGCAACTCAAATCTGATGCTGCCCAATCAGTTAACTGCATAGTCTTGTACAGATGCTAGATGTGTCTCACTGAGGCAGCCAGTTGGGGCAGCCTCTGCCAAGAATCTAGAGTGTGTATGTATGGTGGCCCTGATGAGTGGCTGAGAGATCCATCATGCTGGATTGTCTTGGCCAAGCATTGGCCTAGTCCAATGTTTTCCTTACCCCTCCTGCTTTAGGCCACCCCATTATATCTCTCCTCCCGCCTTAATAGTAACTGAGCACATTACTAACATAGAGGCCTGTACTTGACCCAAGAGAGACTGAGTCCCAGTCCCTGCGGCCATCAGTAATTCAAATGGGGGAACGGCCTAGGGTCATCATGGTCTGCAAGCACTAAAGATACTACATGCAAGAGAGTCTAGTGAGTCACCAATCACAGAGTATCCCCTTTCTATTGGGCACCTTATTATCCCAGCAAAAGCAACAACATCAGCTTTCATAGGACTTGTAGAACACTTTCTCATGAGTTTGCATACAGACCTCGGCTTGTCTTCCCCAACTATTTATAGAAAAAGGAGATGAAACTAACTGTAAAATAAGCAATGAACATCAAAACTAACCAAAAGCTATTTCCATATCTTTCAGCTGGGGAAGACAGACAAAAAGGCTTAAATATTAGTTTAATCCCAAGCCTGGCTGAGGTAGTAGAAACAAAAGCTATGGAATGTTTAGACGCTGGATAAACGAATGGACAGATCACATTCTAAGGACACTAACTTTAAAAGGAAGACATTTCAAGTCAGACATTAGTACTAGTACAGTATTTTCATTTAAAATGTTATTTTTCATGTAAAAATAATTATGTTTCTAACTTTCATTTATATTTTTACACGTTTAGGTTTATGAAGAAAGATGCTGGCACCATCCGGAAGGTGCCAACATCTCTCTTCTTATTGCTGGATTATCCCTATTGTGTGATGGGACCAGCAGGGCACATCCACATTCTTTCTGGTTAGTGTGGATTCCATCACCTACCACATTACGTGTTTAGGGGTTGAACATTGTTGCTGCCTGTTGTGCACTTCCTAGTCTCTCTGTGTTTTGCTTCACAGCAGCAAGACTTCTCTTTCCAGCTCCACTTTGTTTTATTGAGTTCAGAGCATCAGATTCACAAGATTAGCCAAAGCTATTTCTCCCTGTCTTGAGAGAGGTGAGAGCAATAGATCCCCCTGTTGTGCAGTCTATTGTCAAGGGACAGGATTTATGCTAGGTACACACTATGAGATTTTCTGGCAGATTTAAGATTCATACACACCTACCAACTATCTATCCAACTATCTACCAAACTTGTCTGTTAAAGTGAATGAGAATCCGTATTAAAAAAAAAAAAAAGTCAGATACTCACCTAAGGAGAAGGAGGCTCTGGGTCCCAGAGCATTCCCTCTCCTCTCCCGGCCCCCACTGTTGTCCTGGCTCCCCCGTTTCGGTCAAATACCGCTGTCTCCCGGCTGAAGGGAGGCTTCGGAAATGCTTCAGGAGCCTGAGTGCTCCCGAAAACGGGCCACTCTACACTGCGCACACGAGCGTGCCCTTTATGACGCACTCGCGTGTGCGCCACCTGTCTTCGGGAGGACTCGGCTCCCGAAGTCCCCTCGGCGGGGGATGTGAACGGAGGAGGCAGCGCAGCACCGGGGGCACCGGGAGAGGAGAGGGATGGCTCAATAGGACGAGCCTTCCCTCTCCTTACGTGAGTGTCTGACTTTTTTTTATTTAACCACTTCACAACTGAGGGGTTTTACCCCTTGACCATCAGAGCAATTTTCACTTTTCAGCGCTCCTTCCATTCATTCCTCTATAACTTTATAATTACTTATCACAATGAAATGAACTAGATCTTGTTTTTTTCGCCACCATTTAAGCTTTCTTTAGGTGGGACATTATGCCAAGAATTATTTTATTTTAAATGTGTTTTAATGGGAAAATAGGAAAAAATGTGGGAAAAAATTCATTATTTTTCAGTTTTCGGCCATTATAGTTTTTAAATAATGCATGCTTCTGTAAATAAAACCCATGAAATTTATTTGCCCATTTGTCCCGGTTATAAAACCGTTTAAATGATGTCCCTATCACAATGTTTGGCGCCATTATTTTATTTGGAAATAAAGGTGCATTTTTTTCATCCCTAATTACAAGCCCATAGTTTATAAAGTAACAGTGTTATACCCTCTTGACATAAAATATTTAAAAAGTTCAGTCCCTAAGGTAACTATTTATGTATTTTTTTGTTATTGTAAATTATTATTTTTTTTAAATTACAAAAAAAAAATATTGGGGAGTGTGTGTGTGTGTGGGGGGGGGGGGGGGTAATGAGTTAATTTTTTAGTGTAAAACTAATGTATTTGTATATGAAAAATGCTTTAAACTTTTTGTTTATGCGACCTGCAAGCGTCGGAAGGACGCTTGCAGGAAGTGTTATGAGGCTGGGAAACGTTTTTTTTTTCACAATGATCGCGCTGCTTCTCATAGAAGCAGCCGATCATTGCGGGGGTTTAGATCAACGAACAGGAATGGTTTTTCCCGTCCATTGATATCCGGGCAGGCAGCGGCGTGCACGAGCGCCGGGCGCGTGGATGAGCGAGCGGAAGGTGCGGAGATCTCCGTCCCTGGTGTCGACAGGGTGGAAAAAGGGACGGAGATATCCGCATTGTGGGTGGTAAAGTGGTTAACCACTTCAGCCTACAGCTTCGAAAATCTTATGCATCCGAGCAATGTTCACCTCCCATTCATTCGCTAATAACTTTATCGCTACTTATCAAAATTAATTGATCTATATCTCGTTTTTTCCGCCACTAATTAGGCTTTCTTTAGGTAGTACATTTTGCTAAGAGCCACTTTACTGTAAATACATTTTAACAGGAAGATTAAGATAGAAATGGAAAAAAATCATTATTTCTCAGTTTTTGGCCATTATAGTTTAAAATTAATACATGCTACAGTAATTAAAACCCATGCATTTTATGTGTCCATTTGTCCCACTTATTACACCATTTAAATTACATCCCTATCACAATTTATGGCGCCGATGTTTTATTTAGAAATAAAGGTGCATTTTTTCAATTTGCGTCCATCACTATTTACAAGCTTATAATTTTAAAAATGTAATAAGATACTCTCTTGCCATGTATATTTTAAAAGTTCAGACCCTTAGGTAACTATTTATGTAGTTTTTTTTTTTTTTTTAATTGTAATTTTTTTTATTTTTTTTTTAATACAAAAATGTATTTGGGTAATTTTAGTTTGGGAGGTAAATAGCCAATTTTAGATGTAATGTAATGTATTTTTTTATTCAATACAGGTATGTGGGTGCAGTTTACTATTTGGCCACAAGATGGCCACATTCAAAAAATTCCTAGATGCGAACGATGTCGCATCTAGGAACTAAAAAGAAGAGAAGAAGTTTCCTGGGGGCAGAAATACCACGCTCTCTGATGAGAAAGCGTCGGTATTTCTGCCGGGGACTTAGATCGGTGAATGGGAATTATATTCCTATTCACTGATCGGGGGGCAGCGGGAGGCAGCGGGAGCGCGTACATATACAAAGTGCACTCGATCGATTTTCCAATTATAAGTGTGCAAAATCGATCACTTTATCAATCGGGAGCCAATAGGACATGTTGGAAATAATCGCCCGATTATGGCCCGTCAGGTGGGAAATTACATCGTGTGTACCCAGCATAAGGCTCGGTTCCCTCTTGTGGCGAATCACGTGTGGCCAGTTAGAGCGGACAGTGCAGCGCCTGCTCCAATGGTCCACTGTGGCCCTGGAGTCCGGGGCAGATGGGATACCACCATACATAGGCTATGTGCTGAACACTTACCACAATGGTTTCCACTGAACTGTTGCAGAGCGACAAGTATGAAAGGCTCCTATTTATAAAACAGGAGCTGCTCACTGTCAGTTTTGCAATGAGCGGAGAAAGGACAAAAAAATGTCAGCTCTCAGCTGAAGTGGGAACACAGCCCATTGCTTACCTGCTCCAGCGCTGTGTCTGGTCTCCTTTTGTTCCCTGCAGTCACTTGCTTTATGCTGCACACCTGTATTCCGATGCAGGTCACATGATCGGGAGCCAAAAAATGACAGCATAGAGCAAATGCCAGCTGGAAAGAACAGGAGACCTTCACTGTGCTGGAGAAGTTAAATATTTCACTATCCCAATGCACTAAAGCCTGGTATGCACCTTTAATTTTGATTAGGCAATTGGTCAATTTTACCACCTCCTGGGTGCTTTTGTTACATCACGGTAACACCGCTTGTGGCTGTATAGTGTAACTGTTAAAGGATACCAGAGCTCAAAATGTTTGGAGAAACGGGGGAAGCAGGCATATACTACCACCTATCCTGGTGCCCACCTCTTCCCCCATTCTATCTGCCTCCCGTAGCTCACCTAAAAGCCCCTCGGGATCCTCTTCCGGTCGTCAGGGTTACTGCGCAGGCGCTGTCCCGGCTGCATGCACTCTGCAGCACGCATGCATATGACAGCACTGCGCTTGACATGGCATCAGGACAAGTGGTAGTATATGCCAGCTCCCCCGTTTCTCCAAACATTTTGAGCTCCAGTATCCTTTCAGGGCTCTGACTCTGACACAGGAGTTCTGGGTTTGAATCTCGGCTCTTCCAGCTTAGTAAGCCAGCACCTATTCAGTACGGAGTCCTTCAGCTAACTCCCTAACACTGCTACTGCCTGCTGAGCGCACCCTAGTGGCTGCAGCTCAAGTGCTTTGAGTCCACCAGTAGAAAAGTGCAATATAAATGTTATTTGTCTTGTGTCTTATCTGTACTCCTCTCTAAAACAACCTGAAAACTCATTTGTTCCGGACATAATTTTCAATGAGCTGTCACATTTAGGCCTCTTTCCCAGTAGGATGTTGCGTTTTGATGCAACGTTAAAGTCGCAACGCAAATTACAACGCAACGCCCCAAAAAAGTCGCACCACAACTTAATGCCCCGTTATTGTCGCATACAGTAGAGCATACAGGCAATGAAAAGTATGCTTCCAAGTCATTACTGAGCATGTGCAGTCTAATGCAGCTAATAACGTGTATAAAGCACTGCATGCAGTACTTTCACTTAACGTGCAGCGTTAGACACGCAACGTGTGCACTGTGAACAGGGCATTGATTTTTTATTGCAGTGAGTTATTCTGCATTAAATGTTGTTTTAACGTGAGACTTTAACGTCGCACTGCGGTGCGACGGATAGCGGCGATCGTGCGCGGGGCGGCGGCGATCAGTGTGCTGGCGCAGCTAGCAAAGTGCTAGCTGCGTCCAGCAAAAAAAAAATTAAACAAATCGGCCCAGAAGGGCCTGAGCGGCACCCTCCGGCGGCTTACCCCGAACTACGTTCGGGGTTACCGCCAAGGAGGTTAAAGGATACCCGAAGTGACATGTGACATGATGAGATAGACGTGTATGTACAGTGTCAAGCACACAAATAACTATGCGGTTTTCCTTTTTTTCTTTCTCTGCCTGAAAGAGTTAAATATCAGGGATGTCATGGCTGACTCAGTCCTCACTCAGACAGGAAGTGACTACAGTGTGACCCTGACTGATAAGAAATTCCCTTTTTTTATCTCTTTCTTGATCTCATAAGCCATTTTCTGATAGGAAAATGTTTTATAGTTGGAATTTCTTATCAGTGAGGGTCACACTCTAGTCACTTCCTGTCTGAGTGAGGACTGAGTCAGCCATTACATCCCTGATATTTAACTCTTTCAGGCAGAGAAAGAAAAAAAGGAAAACCGCATAGTTATTTGTGTGCTTGGCACTGGTCATACACGTCTATCTCATCATGTCACATGTCACTTCGGGTATCCTTTAAAGGGTCAGCCACTTACATACCTGATATTTAACTCTTTCAGGCAGAAAAAGAAAAAAAAGGAACACAGCATAGTTATTCGTGTGCTAGGCACTGTACATACATACACGTCACTTCAGGTATCCTTTAATGCAGATTTTGTGCTCAGTGTTCAGTGTCCTGAAATCAGACACAGTAGAAATAGAAAGTGTTCATCAAATGTTTTTCAAAGGCCACTACCGTGAATATTTTGGAGATATATATATATATATATATATATATATATATATATATATATATATATATATATATATATATATACACACACACACACACACACATACAAATTTTTTTGTCTAGTTCCCATATATCTGCATCCCATAGATGACACAGCATTATCTGAATTTCAGCACCTCGGCTAATTAAGCCAGCAGCAACACGCCGCTTGTAGTGCGTTCCTGTACAACCCCGAGCCATATTAATGACATACAGATGTTTCACTTTTTTCAAGGTTGTTAAAACAAAGCCAGCGCGTAAGTTCACTCCACCCTTACAGGCAACTTATCAAAGCCAGACCAGTGCAAACCGCAGACTCCGCTCTGAATCGTGTACAGATCTGCAGTGTGTAATTCTGCTGGGTTTTTTTTTTTCATTTTATTTTATTAATATCGCTGTATTAGCATCAAGCTGGAAAGACAAGCAACATGTTGTGCAGCCTATAGAATGTGTTGGAAGATTTGCAGAAACTCATACCATATGTTATTCCACTTAACATTATATTTTCTAAGTATAACAGAGAAAAAACGGGGTATTTGGGGTTCTGTTTCAGAGTTTTTGTATTAGACCACATTCAACATTCAGAGTTAAGTTTCACTGAACTCGTAATAAAGTTTTTTCTTTTCTGTGTACAATTTAATGGGGTCCTGTCAAGTCAAGAATATAAGAGCAAATTTTCTTTTAATGCCCCTCACACGCTGCACTGCACCGTGTTACTCTTCCCCACCGCATGCCTGCCACAAGGGCCATTTAAGTCTATGGAGACTTGCACATTTCACGCTATGTGGCGAGCCGGCAGTATCCAAAACGCTGCAATGCAAAAGCCCCCCCCCCCCCAGGACAGGAGGAAGAAGTACAACACTGGATCTCAGGGAGTTCTGTGTAGGGGCTGCCTGAACTGAAATGGGGGAGGGGAGGGGAAGGGGGGCACACCATGCAATTTCCAATCAGATCGCTAGGTTGAATCGATAATTTCACCAAGGAATGCACTTTGGAGGGCAATCAGAAGATATGTACAGTTCTGCTATGCATTACAGCAGTGTTCCCCAAACCTGTCAAGGCCCACCAACAATGCATGTCTGTATAAATCCATAGAGGTAGTTAATCGGTTCTGCTGCAACATTAATTACTCCACCTGTGATTGTGTGTGGTTTCCTGCAAAGCATGTACTGTTGGTGGGCCTCTAGTACAGGGTTGGGGAACTCTGCCTCAAAGGACAACTGAAGTGAGAGGGATATGGAGGCTGCCATATTTATTTACTTTTAGGCAATTCTAGTTGCTTGGCTGTCCTGCTTATCGTCTTCCTCTAATACTTTTAGTCACAGCCCCTGAACAAGCATGCTGATCGGGTGTGTGTGACATGATTGTCAGATCTGATTAGCTGCAGGTTTCTTTCTGGTGTGATTCTGACACCACAGCAGCAAAATAGATCAGCAAATACAGCAAGGAAACTGGTATTTAAAAAGAAAACAAATGTGTCAGCCTCCATATTCTTCTAAAGATGTCCTCTACAGCCTAGGTTCTCAACGTGTGGTACGCGTACCCCAGGGGGTACTTCTGATGGTTCCAGGGGGTACTCGGGCTTGATATAATTAACCAAGAAGAACACATTTAGAGTTTTAGAAAATTATAAATCTTATTTAAAAAACACCAAATTAGTGTTTTAGCTAATTAAAAGCAATAGTAAATGCTTGCACATTGTTTAGAACTAATTATCATGTACTACGATTAAATATATATTTGTCAAGGGGTACTTGTGATAATGTTTACTATGCTAGGGGGTACTTGGTGAGTACAGGGTTTTAAAAGGGGTACATGCCAATAAAATGTTGAGAAACACTGCTCTACAGTACACAGTAAAAGCACAATACCCAGGGCCGGCCCGCTCATGAGGCGGGGTGAAACTTTTGCCTCAGGCGGCAAATTTCCAGGGGCGGCACCCGCCCCTCTGTGGGTGCGGGGAGCCGGCCGCCGAGCTGGAGGGGTAGCTGGCAGGACGGGGGTATTTGGCCAGCGGCGGGGAGGGGGGTCGGACCCCCCCCCCTCCCTCGCCTGGGTCCCCCGTCCTCCGCTCCCCTCCAGCCTTAAATAGAAGCAGCCGCTATGTGTTAGAGGAACGGGCGGGGAGGACTCACCTCTTCCTCGTTCCAGCGTGCGCTCCACTGACGTCACTTTCTGCAACGCTGCAGGAAGTGACGTCAGTGGAGCGCACGCTGGGAAGAGGTGAGTGTCCTCCCCGCCCGTTCCTCTAACACATAGCGGCTGCTTCTATTTAAGGCTGGAGGGGAGCGGAGGACGGGGGACCCAGGCGAGGGAGGGGGGGGGGTCCGACCCCCCTCCCCGCCGCTGGCCAAATACCCCCGTCCTGCCAGCTACCCCTCCAGCTCGGCGGTCCCCCAGAGCGGGCCCCCCCACGGGGGGGGGGGGCGGCGGTGGTGACAATTTTTTAAAAATTTGCCTCAGGGGGCAAAAAGTCTAGGGCCGGCCCTGACAATACCCTCACAATGCCCTCTGAAAAAGCTTAGTCAGCCAGCAAATCACATTTGAAAAACCAGAAGACAGGCATTTAAGTATATGAACATTGTGAAAGTCACGTGTCTCCAAACAGGGCCTCCAGCAAACATCATGTACAGTAGTTCCATTATCATACACATACAAGCCATTTTATTTTATCAGCAGTTCATACCAAAATGTCATTTTTTTTTTAAAGCTATTTCTAATCTGAGTGAACAAAGCAATTTTCAGGAAGGCTGGGAGCTGTTTACCAGCAAGTAATGAAAATCACATCACCTACTCACATTACCAGAAATCACAAGGGTCCTTAAAATATCATTTGGTATGCGTAACAGCAAAGCTTTGCATTACATTAACGGAGCTCAGCTTTTAGCAGTTTGGGATAATCACATTAAAGCGGAACCCCCAGCACATGAATCAAAAGACACGGCTTGGCCTGATTTTTAATATCATTAACGTGAATCTTAAAGTTTTTCATACAAAGAATGAATATACAAAACAGGATTGATATTTAGCTCGACCTCAGTTCCTAAGTCCAAGCATTCTGCCATTGCCTAGATACAGGGATTTGTGGATAAGCAGCTACAGTATTTTCCACTAAACACGTTTCTGTGCCTTATATCAAAAGTCTGAGTAACAAAAGTAATTTAAAGCAGTGTTCCCAAACCCTGTCCTCAAGGCCCACCAACACTGCATAATTTGTATGAGTGTCGGTTCACACTTGTTTCAAAACCGTATCCGTGGCTCAGTTTTTTTGCCTTGGACAAAAATGGAGCAACAGATACCAATGTTAAAAATAGCGGCAATTTTCACACACTTCAGAAAAAAGGATCTGTGGGCCCTGTTTTAGAAAACTGAACGAAAAGTCAGAATTCTACATATTTCCACGGAGCCCAGAAACCCGCAGAGGCAATGAAAGGCAACACAAAAACGGATCTCCCTCTAAACAGAGAGCTTTTGCACACAAAACGGATGCTAAATCAGATTGCCTACTGCCTGCTCCTACCCTCAGTGTCATCTTTGCGGACCTCTTTATCCAATAGAAACACACAGGAAGGAAGTGCACGTTTTGACATATGTTTAAACGGACTGGAAACGTGTGCTACAAAAGCACAACATTTTGAACAATAGATCAGTTTTTAGAAAAACGGATCCGTTTAACGCATTCCGATCTGCAACCTGACAAGTGTGGACCAACCCTAAATCCACAGAGGTAGTTAATTAGCTCTGCTGCAACACTAATTACTCCACTCAAGTTCACAAGCTCCACGGAAGCAGTACCCCAGGTGTACTCTAAGCTGGGTTTTGCAGGTGCCAAGCCTCGGCCGGATTGCACACTCGGTCCTAGATTGTACCAAAATTCAAAGAGAGGCGGCACACCAGTGGCTGCAAAGATGCTTGTAGTGCTTCTGTTCTCAAATACAAGCATCTTTGCAGCCAGTGGTGTGCCGCCTCTCTTTGAATTTTGGTACAACACTAATTACCCCACCTGTGATTGTGTGTGGTTTCCTGCAAAACATGTACTATTGGTGGCCCTTGAGGCCAGGGTTGTGGAACTCTGGTTTAAAGTATAAAACCTGAGGTAGTCACCTTGGGTACACTTACCTGGGGCTTACTCCAGCCCTCTATAGTCTGTCTGGTCACTCGGATTCCATCCGGCCCGATACATTTCCCAACTGACCCATTGACGCGACACTGCACATGTGCAGTGCCGGCCATGGGCACCCCCAATCACATTCCTGTGGCTGGAAGCACTGTGCACATGCACAGTTCACAAACACTGTAACTGCGCTTGCACCGTGCAGAATGCTCCTGGCCACGGTAGTGTGATTTGAAATTTTGCAGGGCCAGGGTCCTGCATGCGCAGTGGCTCATGATCGTGGATCTCACAGAAGCGCAACAAAGAGGACCGGACAGACTCTCAGGGACCAGACAGACTACAGTGGGCTGGAGGAAGCCCCGAGTAAGTAAAACACTAGATCAATGAGCTTGGCATATCAGGCCATAATCGACCCTGCTGATTGCCACACAAATTGTCACCACCAGGCTCTGTCCACTTCAACCCCTGGGCTTTTTGTGTTCTTGCAATGTTACGTCTACAGCTATCCATACGCACCATTCACTAGCAGTTCTACAGATTCTACTACACAGACATTCCACCTTGATGCCAGGTATCCTGCCAATCAGTTCATTTTGATTGAGCTCAGTCCACCTATCAGCTATGTTAGCATGGCAAGAGGTTTTGTTTGTTACTGTATCCAGGCTCGTCTGGACTTCTGCGCTCTGATACTGTGCTTAGTTCTGAAATTGAGCTACAGCCTTGAGAAGTCATCCAGATGCTCACTTTGTAAGCTCCTGAAGACTGCTACAGCTTACCCTGATCCTGATTTGTATATTATCCATGTCTGTGCTACTCCTGTGTGATTCCTAAAGCCTTAACAGCATTCCATGTGGGACTCACCTGTACAGCATCCCTACATGGAGGTTACACTGCCCAGCTAGAATTCATGATAAAAAGCCTTATATGCTACCTCTAGAGGGAGTCATCACAGACAAGTGATCACAATACTCCTGCCAGTTGCTTGATATAGATATAAATTCTCTTGCTAGTGCAGCTCATGATTACATCAGAGAATGTTCACATGTGGTTGCTGAGGCCATTAGTGATTCCTGTTACAGCTCATGAATCATTTTCATGCTGTGGGTGGGGAGACATCAATATAGGAATGTTTGCAAAGATTTTAATTTGGCGGAAATGGAAATTTGAGTCGAGCAGTGCCCGAGCTTTGCCTTTGTTTCCAGCTGAGGAAACAGCTGACCAGATAAAATGAAACACACCTGTGTGAGGCAACTCCCATCTCTCGGGGTTCATGAACTGCATGTGTGCATGGTGGTGTCTGGAGAAGCAATAACGTTTTATTGTATGTGACAGGATACTTGAAGCCCCATCACTTTATGAAAACGTATACAACAAATTATGTACAGACATTTCTTCAAAGCTCATTTGCATGTGTTTGTAGCCATATGCTTCTTCACTCAGATGTATACTAAACAATACATGCTGCATATCGCATCGGAGTACAGAAGCCTATGGCTACAAACAATACATGCTGCACATTACATCTGAATACAGAAGCATATGGCTACAAACAATACATGCTGCATATCACATCTGAATACAGAAGCATATGGCTACTAACAATACATGCTGCATATTACACCTGAATACAGAAGCATATGGCTACAAACAATACATGCTGCATATCACATCTGAATACAGAAGCATAGGGCCACTAACAATACATGCTGCATATTACACCTGAATACAGAAGCATATGACTACAAACAATACATGCTGCTACCACATCTGAATACAGAAGCATATGGCTACTAACAATGCATGCTGCATATTACATCTGAATACAGAAGCGTATGGCTACAAACAATACATGCTGCATATCACATCTGAATACAGAAGCATATGGCTACAAACAATACATGCTGCATATCACATCTGAATACAGAAGCCTATGGCTACAAACAATACATGCTGCATATCACATCTGAATACAGAAGCATATGGCTACAAACAATACATGCTGCATATCACATCTGAGTACAGAAGCATATGGCTACTAACAATACATGCTGCATATTACACCTGAATACAGAAGCATATGGCTACAAACAATACATGCTGCATATCACATCTGAATACAGAAGCATATGGCTACTAACAATACATGCTGCATATCACATCTGAGCACAGGAGCATATGGCCACTAACAATACATGCTGCATATTACACCTGAATACAGAAGCATATGACTACTAACAAGGCATGCTGCATATTACATCTGAGTACAGAAGCCTATAGCTACAAACAATACATGCTGCATATCACATCTGAGTACAGAAGCATATGGCTCCAAACAATACATGCTGCTATCACATCTGAGTACAGAAGCATATGGCTACAAACAATACATGCTGCATATCACATCTGAGCACAGGAGCATATGGCCACTAACAATACATGCTGCATATTACACCTGAATACAGAAGCATATGACTACTAACAAGGCATGCTGCATATTACATCTGAGTACAGAAGCCTATAGCTACAAACAATACATGCTGCATATCACATCTGAGTACAGAAGCATATGGCCACTAACAATACATGCTGCATATTACATCTGAGCAGGGTTGCTCGGGTAGTACTTTTTAAAACCCGCCCAGATCCGAGTCGGATATCCGGATCCGACCTTGCGGATATCCGAGTGAATTCGGATATCCGACCAAATTACCCGCGGGTACCCGACCTATTTGGGTATCTGGATAGAAAAAAACGGAAGTGCCCTTTAAAGAGGCACTTAAGTGTACTAAAAAAATGAGTTTTACTCACCTGGGGCTTCCCTCAGCCCTCCTGGACACAATAGCAGCATAGGGGGCGATATTTTGGCTGGGAATGCGAAGAATCACTCGCGATCCCATGCCTGCTGGGTGCTGACGGCAAAACCGGAAGTGGTCGCCGCCGGGGACTGGAGCATCGCAGAGGCACGGCGAGGGCACCAATCGGCTGCAGGGGGCTGAGGGAAGCCCCAGGTGAGTAAAACTCATTTTTTTTAGTACACTGAGGGCCCTTTTCCACTACCAGTCACTAGCGTTCACGCTGAACGCTAACGATTGCTGAATCGCAATTCCGCCGATTTCCCCACGTTTGCGGCCGCGATTTTGCTATGCTATGCACTGCATAGCAAAATCGCGGCAAATATCGCTCCGCTGCGCGTTCGCGTTCCCGTCAAAAACGAATCGTGGTAGTGGAAATGACCTACCGCGATTCCTATGTTAAAAAGCAAACCGTAGCGATTGTAAAATCGCTAGCGGTTTGCGACTTTACGATTCGGCCAGCGCTGGTGGAAAAGGGCCCTTAAGGTTCACTTTAAATAGCTTTAAAAAGGATTTTTAGGGTAAATGATGCATGTAGCATCATGTTTTTTCAAAGGGAAACACTAATTTATTATTTGGTGGACATAAAATGAAAAAAAAAAAAAGCTGTCAATTAACATCAGGACTAGGTTCCAGACAGCGGTCGTGCAGCCCACATTGTGTCAAAGTCCAATCGCACAACTGGGACATGACAGTTTTCAGCCCAGACACCTCCAAAAAAATGACACCGCAATTGTGTTTTGGGTTGAATATAGGTGGTGGTATCAGCAACAGTGGCCTGTGGCACTGTGGCGGTGGGAGCCAGCGCCAGCTTGCTTCAGCCTCTTGAACACTATCTGTCTAACTGTCACACTGACAATGCTCAGCACAGCAGCACTGCAGTAATCTGTAGTAAGCTAACACAGTACTACTCTCTCTAACAACTAACTGCAGTACTAACTAACGATATAATACAATAACACAGTAATCCTATTCCCTAACCCATACTGTCCTGCTGGCCTGCACAGCACACACAGACACAGACAGGACCTAACTGAGTGAATGAAATCAAACAATTACACTAGCTAGCTAAAAAAAACAATAGAACAATAGTGTAGTGAAGGTGTTTAGCACTCAAAGCTTTAGGTTTATCACTGTATACAGGCAGCACTTGCTAAGCCAACAGCACTGGAGCAAGTCTGTCAGTGACCAGCCAGCCAGCCACACAAGCAAGGACGATCTGTCTCATCATGCCAGCCCTCCTTATTACACAGGGGGGCTGGCCAGGGTTTCCTTCTGTGATTGGGTGCCAGGGCTTAGGCTGGGAGGCCTCTGATTGGCTCAATGAGGTCAGGTGGGGCTGGCCAGAGTTCCCCTCTGTGGTTGGTTGCTAGGGCTTCTGCTGGGAGCCCTCTGATTGGCTGGGAGCCCTCTGATTGGCTCAATGACATCATCTCCCTTGTTACAGTACCCGGATCTGGATATCCGTCGGATATCCGTGGATACCCACGGGTATCCGGATTATGCGGCCATATACCCGCATAGAGCTATCTGGATCCGGCCCCAGGTATCCGGAATCCGGATCCGACCGGATAGCGGAAAAATGATTGGATACCCGGGTTTACCCGGGTACCCGGATCCGGATGAGCATCCCTGCATCTGAGTACAGAAGCATATAGCCACTAACAATACATACTGCATATTACATCTGAGTACAGAAGCATATGACTACTAGGAATGGTCAACGAGATGCAAATATTTCAGATGCAGATGTATGCACATTTATATGCAAATATATGCATCTTGAAAATGGACCATCAATTTAAACCTGGGTGGGACCTGATTGGTCCATTTTCAAGCTGCATATATTTGCATAAAAATTTGCATAAATGTGCAAAAACTCTCTTTGATCATCCCTAATGGCTACAAAACACTACATGCTGCATACAGAGGCATAGCAATGGACCCCACTAGGTGTCCTCCCTCAACTGCAGTATTAGCTATTTTATGGTGCTATGCTGGCAATGATCACTTCTATATATGCTTTGAATAGTGGTAATCATGAACGAGAACATGACATACAGTACTTACCTAAGGAGAGGGAAGCCTCTGGATCCCAGTGCTGCTCACCATGGTGTTCTCTGGTCCTCCCCCATTTGCCCAGGACCCTCTAACTGATCAGGGCTCTGCTTCTTTCCTGGCACAAGTATGCCTGTGCTACAGCCACGCAAGCAAGGCTGCTCTGGGGTAGTAGCACAGAGCCATCCATGCAAGAGCAGCTCTGGCTTACTGTGCAGGGTTGGCTATGTTTGTACAGGTGCAGTAAGGCCATGCTCATGCCAGATGGAGAGCGCAGCCCCAATTAGACCACCAACAAGTCATTGCCGGTAATCTTTGGAGGATCCGTGAGTGGCAACGGGGGACCTGAGGACACAGTGGGCAGCCTTAGGATTAGAATCCAGAAGCTTCCCTCTTATTAGGTAAGTAATTCATTTTGTACCCCAGCTTTGGTTTGGGTACACTTTAAAAAACTGTTTCCATCCTCTGCTTACAGCTCTCATACTATGGAAGTCCTTGGCAGGTTTTGTGGCGCCTTATGAATGGTTACGTACAGAATGTTTGGAGGGCCCATAGTAAAACTTGCACTAGGGCCCTTTAGCTACACCAATGGCAGCATATACACACATAAACAGAAATCCTGCGGTTGCAACTACAACGGTGGAGATGAGCTCAGCTTCCGTCCTTGCATTCCCATGCATCTGAAACAGAGCTAATAAAATCCAGTAGCTGTTAATCGATTACTTGGAAGTTGGGTAATTAACCAACAGCTATTATGCCCAATCTACACGATTCTTTGTACAATTAGATTACGATTCTATTTACTATCCAATTAAATCCGACATGTCCGATCGGGATTCGATTCAATTCAATTCGATTTGCCATTGCAAAACAATGGCAAATCGAATTGAATTGAATCGAATCTCGATCGGACATGTCGGATTTAATTGGATCGTAAATAGAATCGTAATCTAATCGTACAAAGAATCGTATCGTGTAGATGGGGCTGTAGGTTTAACTAGACCAATTTATTGTGCCAGATTGCGACATGCAATCTAAAAAAAATAAATCATTTAACAGAGGTGCAGGAATTAAATTGAAGCATGAAGAGGGAATTACCTGATCAGCTGATATGGAGATGTCTCCCAGCTATCAATTATCAGCCTGTCAAATCCTGATAAGCCCCACCAAGCAGAAAATCTGCATAACAATTGCTTAATGGAAATTAGGTGTATGAGACAAAGAGAGACGGCCTCGCGTGTCTCACAAAAGTCTCCTGTAATCAAACATTACAAAAGAGGGAGCAGAAGAGAAAGCCCGGGGGTCACATGGCATGGTCTACAAGAAACATATTGTACGAGTTCATAAACAAAGGAATTGTTAGCTTCCTGATCTCTAGCACTGAATTGCTCATTTGTATCTCTGTTTAGCCAGCTAGGGGGTTTAAGGGTAGGGTTAAGGTTAAGAATACGAATTTGCATGCTATTTTCCGTAAACGCATGCATATGCATCCAATTTTTGCATGCAAAGTCGCATGCTATTTTCAGGAATCGTATGTTTATGCATCCGATTTTTTTCATGTGAATTTGCACGCATAATTTTTTTTTTTTTTTTATGTTGTTTCATCTCTATTGACATAAGCGAAAATGCACATGAAAACGCCATGCCGCATCCAAAAATTTTTAGCACAGCTGTCTGGATGTTTTCTGCATGTGACATTTGGATACAGTGGAAACAGGCCCATTGAAATACATTGTTATGCGAATCTGTGTGCAGAAAATGCACACATTCCCATTAAAGAGAATCTGTATTGTTAAAATTGCACAAAAGTAAACATACCAGTGCGTTAGGGGACATCTCCTATTACCCTCTGTCACAATTTCGCCGCTCCTCGCCGCATTAAAAGTGGTTAAAAACAGTTTTAAAAAGTTTGTTTATAAACAAACAAAATGGCCACCAAAACAGGAAGTAGGTTGATGTACAGTATGTCCACACATAGAAAATACATCCATACACAAGCAGGCTGTATACACCCTTCCTTTTGAATCTCAAGAGATCATTTGTGTGTTTCTTTCCCCCTGCATCTCTCATGCACTGAAGTTTCAGGCTGCTCTTTTCTTCCTGCAAACAGCTTTGCCCTTGTCTGAATTTCCTCAGTATGTGAAAGCCCAGCCAGCTCAGAGGACGATTTATCCAGCTTGTAAAAGATAAAAGAGAAGAGAGAAGCTGCCCTAATCTAAATAATACACAGGCAGTGTGCACAGAGGGGCCAGGAAGGGGGGGTTCATAGCAGAACCACAACACTGAAGAACTTGGCAGCCTTCCAGACACAGGCCGACAAGTCTGACAGGGGAAAGATACATTGATTTATTACAGAGACTGTGATAGCAGAAAGTGCTGCAGTAAGCCAGAACATATTAGAATAGCTTTTGGAACTTGTAGAATGATAAAAAACAGGATGCAATTTTTGTTATGGAGTCTCTTTAAGTTGAAATGGGCCCTTAGGCCCCACTGGAAAAGGGGTGAGGTGTTGGGTTGGGTTTAGGATTAGGCATCGCCGGGGGGGGGGATCGGTTAATGTTAGGCATCAAGAGTGAGGGCAAGTATTGGGGTAAGGATAGGTTACTTCATAATAAAATATAGGTAAAGATTACCAATATTTTACTATCGGCATGAACTAGTAGAATATTGGTAATTATAGCAATATTCTACTATTTGCTATCTCCTGTGCCCTTTTTATTGCAGGCCCTTTTCACACGTGAATTCAAGCCATAAGACTAGTAAGTAGTGTTGGTGTTCAAATTGGGGTTATTGAACTTCAGAAACCTGAATTCGCTCATCATTACACTTCAGCACCCAGTAATGTGGACAGGGTTGGGGGTGTTCACTTAATTGTGCTTTACATTGCTCTTCATGTGAGTCCCTTGAAACTCAAATAAATGAACTCCCACTGACTCTGTGAAAATTTCTGGGTGCTGAAGTGTGGTGACAAGAAAATTGGGTTTCCGAATATCAATAATCCAAATTTGAACACCAACACTACTGGTCAGGGACACACCAAGTCTGCTGAATCATCTGTGATCGACCAGTATGAAGGGGATGGGTTGTTACATTCACCTCAGAAAGGAATTTTGGAAAGTCATGATCAAAAATGACATGATGGAGAGATTAATCATCTACAAAAATATCCAAGCACTGGCTGCATGGTTGCTCGATTTGGTGAAACCAGAATTAACAGCGGCAAAGTAATCTAAGCCATTGAATGCAATGGTTACACTGGTTAAAATATACTTAAAAGACTTAATAATTAGAGAGTACCCACAGTGCGCTTCTATACGATAATTACTTCAGGTTTGGGGCTTGAACATACATTTTATAGATTTTCTGCTCCCTCTGCAGATATTACACACTGTAGCTAATAACATGGAACATAAAACTCAATAATGATTTACGACTGCTGTAAAACCATATGAAAACACAGACCGGCAAGAGCGAACACTAAAGAGAAAGTATACAGTAAGAGAAGCACTCTGTAAGAGAAGCGATCGGCTTTCATTTGTTTTTAAACTATATCTCCAGTTACTAAGTAATCGTATAGCATTGCGATCCAAGAGGCCAGGCTATAATACAACAGCCTATTCATAGAAAATAAGTAAGTAGAAGGGATGCAGAGCGGCACACTTGTCCTAGTGATTTTTTTCGGGTGCTTGACCAGGGACGCTAAGCATCATCCCAAATAATATCCAAGAAGTAGAAAGGTTGGTCAGCACACCAGCTTCTCAATGAGCAAAATTTAATGTATCACATGTAACAACCGTAGTGTTAACATGTGATACATTAAATTTTGCTCATTGAGAAGCTGGTGTGCTGACCAACCTTTCTACTTCT
This sequence comes from Hyperolius riggenbachi, assembly GCF_040937935.1. Taxonomy (NCBI): domain Eukaryota; kingdom Metazoa; phylum Chordata; class Amphibia; order Anura; family Hyperoliidae; genus Hyperolius; species Hyperolius riggenbachi. The sequence continues at coordinate 190,311,514 of NC_090654.1, forward strand.
TATTCATAGAAAATGTCGTAATTATATTGTAAAGTTCTGATGCACAAAAAAACTGTATGAACATCCACACTCCTCCTGACTCAAACTCTGTCTTTAGGGACAAAAGCAGAGATGAAGGTACAGCCACAGTTGTCACAGTAAGCCACTCCCCTTTTCTCTTTTTTAGTTCTTAACTCAACTTTATACACTCCTGGGTGCCTCTTACTTCCTTTGTGCCCATGCAGTGACAATCTGTGTGCCCATTGACGGATCAATGGAGTAACAATGGTCCAGCACATCTCACTATGGCTGAAGGGACAGCTGGTCTCTTTAGAATACTCCCCCCCCCCCCCCCCCATACGCACACACGTCAATCTGGGGAACATGAGTAGCAGTCAACATACAATGGGGAGGAGTATCACTAGGCATGATTACCAGCTTTTATGTGTTTCTTATTTTCTGTGTTGTTCCATACAACAGAAAAATAAATTGCAGCTGGATGCTTTTTTCACCATGATCACCTTCTTTTTCCTTCACATTGCTTATCTACGGTGATGGTTTTAGTTGCCTCCATGAAGCAGGACAATACACAAATGTTTCCTTGAGCGGCTAGTTGTGGTCTCCCCCAGACCTGCTGTAGAATTTAAATACTGCAGGCAAGAGACTGACCCACAACGCATGCCTTACTTGTGAGCACCACAGCCACCATTTCTACAGCTTCAAAGCTGCTAAAAATAAAAGGTTTCTCTGACTGGAAACCTCAGTAATCAGATATCTGACACAATGATAGGTTAAAACCTCCAGCATAAAGGTAGAAGCTGATGAAAAGGCGAGCAAGTGGGAAGAAAATGGCAGATTGTGAGGAAGAAGGAGAAATTACTGGTTTGAAGACTTGAAAAAGAAATAAAAAAATCAATAATTGTGTCTTAACAGGGAGCAACAGGGACCTAGCTTGACTCCACGGTAAACTAATTAGTAAATCTCAAATAACGCTGACAATGAAATTAATGTGAATAGACGGAATGGGAGCCACAGTCAATAGAAAGACAACATCAATGCTTACGTTCCCAAGATTATTCCCAAGGTTGGCATGCAGGCATCCAAAAGAGTAATACAAAATGTAGACCTTTTATTGTATATAGTGGAAAAAGGTTCAAGCCAATTACAGTGACATAAGAGAAGATCCTGCAATATGAAAGCACAAATCCAAAGATTCAAGAAATACTGCCCACGCTTCTGCCAAGGCTTGACTTGGCTGTTTCCACGAGGTTTGAATTTGTGTGTTTTTTTTCAAGCACACAAATTTGCACAGCAACGATTTCCCATTGGACTGTTTCCACTAAATGCGGAATTTGCATCCAGAAAAAAAACTGGAAAACTTCACTATTTTCATGGACGTCACATGCAGAAATATGGGGGGCGTGGCTTGTGCGCTAAGGAGGAAAGATGCAGCCTTGCTAAGCTCCCGCTAAACGAGCAGCTTATCGGCCCAAAGCAAGCGCTATTGCCCAGCAACTGCAGCCAAAATGGAAGAGGAGATGCCTTAGGAATCCGACACCTAGAGGAGGAGAAAGCGAACCCTGCCGCAACCAAGGAAAGTCACAGACTTCTTTCAGGCCCACACCTCCAGCAATGGTAAACAGGCCCAAGATGGCGCCGCCGCCGCCGCTCATCCCAGCCTCTCGCATGTGGACAGCAGCAGTGAGCGCAACACAGGAGAGCCAGAGGGGGCTATTGCGCAGATCCACCAAGCCTCTCCATCAGATAGCCCGGCTAAATCTAGGCCAAGAAGAGACTCCACCGAGGCGGCAGGACAGGAGGAACAGACAAGCCAACACCCGGAAGGTAACTTACTCTCCTTTGAGTCTTTCCCTGCCTCTGACTCCACGGCCACCCAATCTTTTACAAAAGAAATACTATGCTTATTCCGCTCTTCCCTGATGGCAGACTTTGCATCCATAACTGCAGACATGAGAGCTGAGATAACATCAATTGGGGACAGAGTTAGTTACGCAGAAGATAAAATCAGTGAGTTGGCCAGGGAACATAACGTTATGGTAGATGCCTCTGCCGCACAGTCAGAGGACATAGTATGGCTGAAATCAAAGGCTGCTGACTTAGAAGATAGAAGCCGCCGCAACAATCTCAAATTCAGGGGCATATCAGAGCAGATATCTACATCTGAATTGAAGAAATATTTGCAAGCACTGGCCAAAATCGGTCCTACCTGATTCAGCTGACCTGGAGCTTACAATCGATAGGGCCCATCGTATACCTAAACCAGCACACCTTCCAGACACCATACCCAGGGATGTATTGGAAAGATTTCTTTTCTACCACATCAAATATGATCTGATGAGCTCCATATGGAAAGCTGGCTCATTGCCAGATCCATACTCCCATATCCAGCTCTACTCTGACTTGTCAATCTCCATGTTTAACCAAAGGCGTGACCTACAGCCATACACTAAAGCCCTCCGAGCAATACAGATCCCTTATAAGTGGGGCTTCCCCACGAAATTGATCTTCTCCTTTCAGAATAAACATTATGTGATATCCAACTCCGAAAATGGTTTGAAGCTTTTCAAGCAATTAAAGATCCCAATTCCGGACATACCTTCGTTTAATGCAGCAGCTGGCCCTGCCTCTAAGCTAGCTCCTGATTGGCACCGACAAAAGCATCGCTGAAGAAATATGCGCTGACAGTATATTTTCACTCAAAACGAGGTAATGATCTAACCGTGCGCTCCTCTATTTGCTCCAATAATGTTTCACCTGGATGTTACTACCAGTCTATGTATATGCAAATGTTACTGGGTCGCTAACTACCAAACAGAGTGTATATCTCAGTTAAATGGACAAAGAAAAGGAAAGGTATAGCGCTCAACAGTTCAAAAACAGATAGTCAGCCCGATATGGTCTTAGCTCCTTTTGGGCTCCTTCCAGTAACTACCGTAGTTATCCCTATACCACAGTGTCAGATATAAAATACATGTAGGAATATAAAATATAAAAAATATAAAAAAATATAAAAGTCCCAAGAAACATAAAAGTCCCAAAATTTCTTCTATAATTCTTCATACAAGATCTTCCTCAATGTAAATGCATAACACACATGCGCTCACCAGATCCTATGGCCAACCAATCACGATCGGCAATCACGCTTATGATAATAATCCGTGGTCATCAACGGCTTGCTGCACGGTTCCCGCACCTTCAGTGCTCGGTACATGTAAACAAATACATAATCATAGTGCAACTCCGCATCAAGCTCCTTATTGCACCGCCACCAAGATAAATTCCACTATCATCAGTGAGGCCCTGATTTTTAGTATGCACCCAATGTGCTGTCACCCGTTTTTCAAACCAGCCTCTCACCTGATTTAAATGCTGGCTTTATGACAGACCAGCTTCAGCGTTTTTTTCATAAATCGGCGTATCAGTCAGATTGTGGTTGCCTATGAACTAAACAGGCCTCGACATAGCGTAATACTGTCTTATTTATTGTAAAAGAATTAAAAATAGTGCACTCACAGATTCCAAATAAAATTGCGCATTTGTAAAATCCAACTCCCAGGTCAGCGTCTCACTCGCTCCGTAGGCTCCTACGGAGCGAGTGAGACGCTGACCTGGGAGTTGGATTTTACAAATGCGCAATTTTATTTGGAATCTGTGAGTGCACTATTTTTAATTCTTTTACAATAAATAAGACAGTATTACGCTATGTCGAGGCCTGTTTAGTTCATAGGCAACCACAATCTGACTGATACGCCGATTTATGAAAAAAACGCTGAAGCTGGTCTGTCATAAAGCCAGCATTTAAATCAGGTGAGAGGCTGGTTTGAAAAACGGGTGACAGCACATTGGGTGCATACTAAAAATCAGGGCCTCACTGATGATAGTGGAATTTATCTTGGTGGCGGTGCAATAAGGAGCTTGATGCGGAGTTGCACTATGATTATGTATTTGTTTACGTGTACCGAGCACTGAAGGTGCGGGAACCGTGCAGCAAGCCGTTGATGACCACGGATTATTATCATAAGCGTGATTGCCGATCGTGATTGGTTGGCCATAGGATCTGGTGAGCGCATGTGTGTTATGCATTTACATTGAGGAAGATCTTGTATGAAGAATTATAGAAGAAATTTTGGGACTTTTATGTTTCTTGGGACTTTTATATTTTTTTATATTTTTTATATTTTATATTCCTACATGTATTTTATATCTGACACTGTGGTATAGGGATAACTACGGTAGTTACTGGAAGGAGCCCAAAAGGAGCTAAGACCATATCGGGCTGACTATCTGTTTTTGAACTGTTGAGCGCTATACCTTTCCTTTTCTTTGTCTTTCTTAGTATATTTTCACTCCTCTCCTCCAGAGAATCCTTTTTTTTCTGTGTTGACCACAGAACTCCTTCGTCCCACAGCAGAGTGGTTTTCCTGAACTATGAATCACTCCTTATGTTTAGTTTTAGATGTTATGTTTATCGGTTTGTTAGCATGCTATATACTCCCAGATATTACTACTAATATATTGAGGACCTTTAATAATATCCTTATTGCTGTATGCTATCAGGTGTCCATCCTAAGGTATAACTACGACCTAGCTCTCTATACCGTCACGTTTACCAGTATTCTTAGGCGACTTCAACAGTTAACAATGTATTCTCATGCCCGTTAAAATTACATCCCTAAATGTTAGGGGACTAAACTCCCCTTATAAAAGACAATTATTGTGGAAGGAAATTAAATCGTATAACTCCCAGATAATTTTGGCCCAGGAAACTCACCTGTTGGAAAGAGATACCCACCTTTGCTCTAATCCTATGTTCCTGCTGATTTATCACAGTACATTTACTAAACAGAAAAGAGGCGTTTTAATGGTCTTCCACAGAGATTTCACCGTAACAACGTCTCAGGTGGTTACAGATCCCAACGGAAGATTTATCATTTTTACTGGTACAATAAATGGAGAACCGCTATCACTAGTAGCCGTGTATGGTCCAAACTCGGGACAATGAGCCTTTATTCAAAAACTTTGTGCAAGAGTCAAAAAAATTGGACAGGGCCAGCTTCTGATAGGGGGAGATTTTAATGCATGCCCGTCAATATTGGATTTTTCCTCCAAATCTACCCAAAGAACCATTCTTATAGACAAGCAAATGTCCTGGTTTAATCTGTATGACCCATGGAGGATACACCAAACCTCAGAACGTGATTACACGTTCTTCTCGGGAGTACATAAAACATACTCTAGAATAGATTTCTTTTTAACAGACAAATCTCTCTTGCAGAAAGTAATGGATACTTCCATTGGCTCTAAACTATGGTCGGACCATGCCCCCGTTCACTTAGTACTGGAAGACAAATTCTCATCATCTAAGCCTCCCCTATGGAGACTAAATGGGTCTCTGCTATCCGATGCCCCTTTCAAGGCAAAACTCTCTAATGAAATCAAAGAATTCATTCAATTGAACTATTCTTCTGAGGTTGGCGTTGAAACGATATGGCCAGCTCTGAAAGCATTTACTAGAGGCATTTTAATTCGCCAAGGTTCTTTCATTAAGAGAGAAAGGCAAAAACAATACTCCTTGCTTTTATCTCAACTTCAAGCTAAGGAGAAGCTACATAAAAAATCCCCTACTACGTCAGTAGAGAGAGAACTTTTTTATATTAGACAAGATCTTGCCAAACACCTTCAAGCCCAATATGATTTCATACTTCAGAAATCTAAATTAAACTTTTATTCTCAATCTAATAAAGTGGGTAAATACTTTGCTAACTTATTGAAACATAAGCAAAGCAAATCAAAAATACACTTCTTAACCCATCCCTTGACAAAAGAAAACATTTCCAACCCCACATGCAGAAATATGCAATCAGACTTACATTTTTGTAAAAATTGCACTCCTAAAAGTATCTGAAAATTGATTCTAGTGAAATGTAGCTTAACCTGGGTTCTACTCAGATCCCTGACTTATATGGCATGCGTACTGCTGAAAGGTTCTCTCTGGGCAGGTCTGCCTTCTGAGGTCATGTGACTATAGGCTCTTTCTTATATTGAGAGAGGACCATTCAGTGAGCAGAAAATCGGAACAACTTTTTTGCATTTCATGTGGGTAAGCAAAAGGTGTTTTAAGATCACCAGTTACCAAGTAATACAAGTGTGCATAACCAGGGGTGTACCAATAGCCCCGCAATGCTGGACGGCCTGAGGGCTATGGGGGCCAGCTTCTCCTCCCACCCACTTTGCAAAGTATTAAAGTGGAGCTATGGAAAAATATTTACCAGATCTCGCTGTGTCGCATCTCCCAGCAGCCACTTGCTCTGTGCTGCATACAAGGCTCATGAATTCCAATTGAATTCCAATTAGAGACAAAACGGCTTGGCATACTGGGTTGTGTAGGTCTAGCTGTATATATTTCTCCATAAAGGCTGGTTTCCACTAGGAGCCACGCTCGTTTCCGATGCAGATAAGCTGGTTAAGGTGTTGGACCACAGCACAAGCTGCATGTAGCAGAAACTTGAAGTCTGTCCCGACTGTCTGTCACTTGCAAGTATACAGGCAAATGCTACCTGAATCTCTAAGGTGTACCATGCGTGGCTATAGTTACCCGCCTACGTGCTGCAGAATGGCGTCCAGATTCGATCAGCAGTGCAAACTGGACGCCATTCACTGGATAGATCAGTAAGGTTTCTCTGCCCCACTCGTATCTGGGGAAATGCTTCAGATACGTCCCAGATTATGAAATAGGCCCTAAAATGTGTTATTTTATCTATTTATTGTATTTATAAAGCACCAACACATTACGCAGCAATGGACACTAGTTAAAGTTACAGACAATATTTAGGGGTGACATACAGCAATACGACAATACATGAATACATGCAAACCAGATCACATAGCACAGTATGAGTACAAGGTAATTCTTAGTCAGTCACTGGATGGTAGCATGGCGATTAGGCAAGGCGAGTTCACTCAGATCCATAGGATGGGTGTACGGTAATGGAGGTGCATGATCAGGTAGGAGATATAAGGAGTAGGCCCTTGCCCAAATGCTTACAATCTAGAGGGGAAAAAAAGCCACAGGATGAACTACAGCAGTGTTTCCAAACCTGTCCTGAGGTCTCACACAATACAAGTGAGACTATTAGGGCCCGTTTCCACTTGTGCGGTGCGAATTAGTTGCGGATAATGCAAAACGAATTTGCACGCGTATGCGAATTTTACCGCAAATTCGCGGGTGTTTTCACATGTTAGTAAGTATGCAAATTTAACTATGTCAGTGCCTGTGTGCTTTAACATTGATTTTATGCGAAAACGCCCGCAAATTCGCGGTAAAATTCGCATACGAAAACACATGCGAATTTCCTATTAAATACATTGTATGTGAATCGCATAGCGGTATGCAAATCGCATAGCGGCATGCAAATCGCATAGCGGTATGCGGTATGCAAATTCTTCAGGGTCTACCGTGCAGATTTTTTCGGCACAGAAAAAATCTCAGAAATCCTGACAAGTGGAAACAGGCCCATCCACTTGTATTGTCTATGTGAATATGCATGCAGGATACGCATGCAGATTCGCTCTGGTGGAAACGGGCCCTTAGTGTATGACAAATGTTGGTTAGGTACCTATGATAAATATCCTTAACAGGTACATTATTGGTGGGACTTGAAGGAAGTCTACATGGTTAGGGACTGATGAGTACACAAATAAATGGTTGGATGCTCTTCACCTTAGCTTTCAGGGCTAGGTGGAATGAAGGTGGGTTCAGGTGATGGTGGGCAGCTTAGGATCACAGGTTGTTACTGCACCTGGAGGTACAAAGCTTGCCATGGCAGCGTTCCAACACATATTCAATCAGATTTCCTCTTAAGACTTATCAACATTTAGTGGTGCAAGGGGGTTAATCAGGGCCATAATAATTGTCTAACTGATTTGTAAGGGCCTAATCAAAGAGAGGATGAGGTGAGGATACATCTTTGAAAAAAAAACACAGGGACAACAGGAGCCTAATATTGCAATATGTCACGGATATGTGTGTAACTCAATCAATATACTCACAAAAATGGGTTGCAGCAAAGTGCAACCAACCACATGAAGCAGGTGGAGAATGCTACCCATCTCTCCTTGGGCACTCCAGGTTTAACCGGGTGTAGGGTGGACGTACTCTTGAAAAAAAATTGGTACTGCAGAAGGTAAAGAACTGGCACAACAAGGGTGAAGAGGCACCCAGAGCAAATAAAGCTTGGTTGAAAGCAAAATAAAATAGAAAAAATGGAGGTGGCTTACCTCACAAAAGACACAATCAACTACGGTAAATTGAAAGTTGTTTTTATTATTTGCACGGGCAACACATTTGGTGGGTGCAAGAGCACTTCCTCAGGCCAATATATGAGAATCTTTAATTTGACTCTTTAGGCACTTATATTGGCCTGAGGAAGTGGAGTTGCACCCAAGAAACGCGTTGCCTGTCCAAATAATAAAAACAACTTTCAAATTAGTTGATTGTGTCTATTGTGTAGTAAGCCACATCCAGTTTTTCTATTTTATTTTGCTTTTAACCAAATTGAATTTGCCCTGGTCGCCTCTTTACCCTTGCTTTGTAAGGGTCTATTTTGACTAGCCGCAAACCACGGCCATTTCCTGCTGTTTTCTGCAGCACACATCCAAATCCCCATAGCTGTGTATGACACGGAAAAAGGGTACTGATGCAAATTCGCATGAGCATGGGTGCTGTGTCCTTTATGGAAACCGAGGCAGCAGCCAGTCATAATGTGCCTTAAAAGAGTTATCATGTATGAAAGCCATTTATTCCGTTACATGAGATAGAAGTCAGAATAAACAAGTTTATTAATAGACAGATGTGGCCTGCATGTCCCCCTACCTAAGTCTATAAACAATGTAAATCCAATTTAAATGGGGGATTCCCTTTCACTATAATCACATAATTAGTCCCAGATCTTCAACAGCAAATATAAAGCGTCATCTACATGCGTAGATGACACTGCGATCCGGCGGCTCGATTAGCCACCGGATCGCCTCTTCCGTGTCCCCGCTCGCGCGTCGGATTCGATCCACCCTCGTCCCCTCCCGGCGCCGCTCATCTTCCGCTCGATTCCCTGCCATTGTCCCCTCGTGGGGAACGAGCAGGGAATCGGTGGTGGCAAGATCCGCCCTGTCGGATCTTATCAATCGAGCCACATCAGCGGCTCGATTGATAAGTAACATCGGAGCCTCATCTACGCGTGTAGATGAGGCTTTAAGATAAACTCCATACAATACATAAATGCACATCATAAGATTACATCTGTTAAGTTCAATTTAAACAAACACTTTTGTCACTGGCTTCTACTCTGCTTTAAAACAATTAAAACATCCTGTTGCAGTTCTGTATTGTTGAATGATTTTGATCAGTGCTTGAAAGGAAACCAGGGCTGAGTAAACTTTAAGAGTTTTATACATACCTGGGGCTTCCTCCAACCGCATCCTCACGGATCCTTCCCACGCCGCCGTCCTCGGTCTTATCCCTCTTCGGTACTAGGTCCTGTAACTTCAGCCAGTTGCGGCCAGTCTGCTCAAGAGACGTGCTCCCTCTACGTATCTCTCCAGTGGCTGCTGGAGAGATACATAAAAATTGCAGACTCTCTGGCTGTGACTGACAGAAGTGACGGGACCCGGTACTGAAGAGGGAGAAGACCGAGGGCGGCGGCAGGGGAGCGATCCGTGCAGATGGGGCTGGAGGAAGCCCCAGGTATGTATAAAACTTTTACGTTTACTCAGCTCTGGTACACTTAAAGCCACATACAAATTATGTTGATTGGTCACCCAAAATTATATTTACAGCGTGTTTCAGGGGGCACTTTTGTCACAATCACTGTACAGACACAAAGTTTGGCTCCCAAGTGTGGATAGTGTACTATTCTAATAGAGGAAAAGGGGGCACTAGAGCAACTTCATACTGCAGGGACTTTCGCTGTGGTTTTCTACACTGAACAACAGTCATTGGGGGCAGAGTTCCAGCTTGACACTTATAGACAAGGCCAGCAATGTCAGGGGGCAAACATGCAAACTTTAGATTTCCTGTACAATCATTCATGCATGGTCATTTCCAGCTAGGAAAATCTGAAGACTGTACATAGCTTTATGCTGGGACTACACAATGCGTTTTTCGGTCAATTTTCTGTCCGACTGATTTTCGATTCGATTCTCCGGTCGATTTCACGCTCGTTTCTCTTATCTTATCTTTTCTTATCTATTTCCATTCACTTCTACGAGAAATCAATCAGAAAAACGATCGAAAATATTATCGGACATGTTGGAAATGATGTATCAAACCATCTATCTGCCGAAAAAAACGTATGGTGTATTCCCGGCATTAGTGTGCTCCAGACATATGGAAATCCCATTGAAGTAAACCAAAACACACTGCTAGGTACACCCTATTCTACACAAATGTATACAGGAAGAAGAGGATTCTGGGAATCTCCATCTACAACTTGCATATAAGAGCCTAAATTGAAGAAATAAAGGGAAATTGGAAAGTTATAGAAAATCATAGCAACCTGAAGATCAAAAAACTGAGATAATGTTCAATAATAATACATTTTTAAAAATGTTGTTGTCTCATAAAATTATATTTTTAAACTATATTCAAAAAATATGTATTACACTGGCCAAGAATACACTTGAAAGTAGAGACAAATATGTAGAAAATAATGTCATATGTTACAAAAAATAACCAAATTGTTTCAGAGGAAATTTGTTGGAAAACACTGCCAAAATAAACCATAAACCTCAGCTGTCAGTCACACAAAAAGTCACATAAAACAGATATCCGAAGTCCGAACAGACATCCTACAGATAAACATATATACAGTATATACCATGCGAACAAACTTTCTTCGCTCTGTGATCCATTATTATGCCTGCATAAAGTCATTCAGTTTCTGAGAATAACATACAAATAAGAAACTCTCACAAAGCAAGAGTTTCTCTGTAAAGCACTATTATTATACATTTTTCACTTTTTTAAGGACAACCATTGTGGGAAAAGTGTACAATTTACAATACATACATATAAAAGTACATTTCTCCCAGAATAAAATGAGCTATATATTACTTTTTCCCTAGGTTGCTGTCATTTACAGGTAGTGAATTTCTGACAGATCTTCAGATTTTGGACTAGTGGTCCATTTCCTCATGGGAGATTCTCAAGGTATTCTTTATTTAAAAAAGCACTTACTGAATTGCAGTGGCTCAGTCCAATTGTCAAAATAGTGTGTAATCAAGTGGGAAAGCTGGTTGACCTCTTTGCGTAGATTTTTTTCCCCAGGGATTGCTTTTGTAAGAATTAGGTGAATACCCCAGATGTACATATAATCTTTCATGAAGAAATAGACTAGTCCAAAATTGTCAGATCTGTCAGCTGTTTAGTACCCTTTCAAGAATATCTGGCAAGGTGTCTCGAAGCGTTGGTCTGTAGCCACTGTGCATCATTTTTAAATGCTTGTGCTTTAGCATTAAAGCAGGATTAAACTCTGAGATAATATTTAATTAAAACATGTTCTCCTACATTTTATTACTCATACAGTTATCATATTTGCTTTTGTGCAGGCATGTTATTGTCCATTTACAAGTTCCCAAGTACAGTTTATCTGCTCTGAAAGCTGCCATTGCATTTTATTGCATAGCTGCCGTATTTATACATTATAATGTACCCTGCTGTTTTTACCTTCTGCTATCCCTCCAAGCTGATACACTGCACAGCAATGTTTACTAATAGTGGCTGTGTAGCTGCTAAGCAAACATAACTACGATAATGTTATCACTTGAGATCGGATCGAAGTGCTGGTTCACATGGACGGTTCTGAGGCAGTAAACGTCAGCATTGGTTCTCGTCATCTACATGCTGTCCGTTGAGATGAATGGAAATCTGTCAGTAAAGGGGCCCATACACTGGTCGATTTCAGTGATCAATTGAATCGATCGAAAATCGATGCACGATCGGACTGCCAATCGAACGATTTGTGGCTGCCTCGATCGATTTAATCTATCTGACAGGATGGGACATCTAGGTCAATCTGATGATGGCAGCAGATCGATGGCCCATAGAGTTGCATTGGATCTAATGGTCCAATAATGCATTTAGATTTATTCTGAAATCTATTGAAAATCTGTTTCTAGTGTGTGGCACACATCAGATAGATTCTTGTCACATTCGACTTGACAGGCATCTGAAAGAAATCTGATGGTCGAATCTGCTGCAAATCTATAAGCAGGTAAGGCGGTAAGGCTGTAAACAATCTTTTAGAGGAAAGAAGAAATGCTGAGTTTGGGGAATTTTCTACCACTTTAAAGAAATAAAAAAAGAAAGTTCTCCTAGGGGGAATTCACCTCGGTAGGGGGAAGCCTCAGGGTCCCAATGAGGCTTCCCCCTCCGCTGTAGCTGCAGTCAATACAGCGCTGCCTCCCCCGAAGTCTCCTGCAATCCACGCTCGACAAGCCTGCCGAGGCTTGCTATATTTACCTTCCCTGGCTCCAGCGGGGACACTGTTGCAGCTCTCAGCACGGAGATAGGCGAAAATAGCCGATCTCTGTCGGGTCCGCTCTACTATGCAGGCGCAAGAGGCCTGCGCTTTCGCAGTAGAGCGGGCCGACAGCAATCGGCTATTTCCGCCTATCTCCGAGCGGAGAGCCGGTACTGCGCCTGCGCTGGAGTCTGGAAGGTAAATATTTACATCCCCACTGTTCGGAGGGCCAGCGCGAGATCGCTGTGGGACACAGGAGGAGGAGGACGGGGGAAGGCTCAATAGGATCAGGAGGCTTCCCCCTACCGAGTACCCCCCCGGGAAACTTTTTGTCGTTACAGGTTTTAATAATAAAGTGAAGTTTTGTAAAAGACCTGTGCCTGATGTTCTTGGAAGAACTGCATGAAACCCCCGTTGGTACACAGGTGAATCCATGGCATGCACAGATACCCCATTTATGGTGCTGTTTACTCTGGGAGAAATGTACTTTTCATATGTATGAATTTTAAATTTTTCACGATAGTGGTCCAATCCCATGTGGTGAAGCTTCACATTAAACACTGGACAATTATGATAAAGAAGACAGCTATAACGTAAATATAATTTCTCTGTTGACAGTATGAATTCTGTATTTCTCAGTAATACTCATATGTTTAAAACACTAAACAGTGCGCTCATGTGCTTGCCAAACACACAAAAATCAGATCAAATTCTGTTATTTTTTACCTACTTATCCCATCAGATTCAAGAGACAGGAGTGGAAAATATCCCATAACAGACCTAAACTGCAGCTGAAACCATGGCTTGCAACAGTTCTCATACTCTCATTCTGATTTTCTCCAGTAACTCCCACATGAAACCAATATGGTAACCTTAGAGCCTCGGGAACGTTTCAAGAGACTACAACGTAGAAACCGCGTATCCGAAGAGAAAATTAAAGAAAGCAGAAAAAGTAACACAAAAATATGGAAAGACTGGAAAAGAAACCACCAAAATCAGGAACTACTGCACAAACGCTGTGCAGGCACGAGGAGACGTGCGGTGACCGGAGGCGGCAACGGGATCTTCTGAACGAGCCTGACCGGGAGGCACGAGGGAGAGCCTGTTCTAAATTACTCTACACACTGTTACAACTGGAGGAATCTGTGAGTGAAATTTTATAATAAAAAGTACTTTTAACCTACGGAACTGTACTATGTGGGATTTTTTCATCCTGTGAGGTATATATGACGTCTTTGAGCCAGTGGATGTGAAATCAGGAGAAGAAGAGGAGCAGTAAGCGCACAGTCGGTGCAGGACACTAGATGAACGATTTATGACCAATCTAGCAGTGGTCAATTGGACGGGGTGAGTGCAATACCATATGAGACGTTTATAGCGGAATACATGTATATTGAGGAGCGCTACCTACCATACTGAGAGTGGAAAAGAAACCAAACTAGTATGGAATTTTGTTACAGGGCAAAATAATAAAGGGGTTTTTCATTTGTAGGGTTATAATGTATTCTGCCACTTCCTTCATCAAACAAAGGGCCTGGAAACATTTTCACGTTGTGAGATACAGACGGCAGTTACAAAAATGCATGGCACCTGTCTTGCTCTCGTACAGTGCTGATCCTTTTCAACTATACTGAACGAAACAGCGCTGTGTTATTCACAGAAATGCATGAGGCAGTACGTTGTTTGGTATGCCCTTCAGGAACTGCTGTCTATGCACTGTCTGACGTCTATGGCACGCTGACACACATTGCCAAAATCCCCTCAGCAATGCAACAGTGTGCCTAGGTAAGGTCTACACTATGACGAGCATACTTACTACATACTATAGTTGTGCTTTTCACTTTAAATACCAGCAATCACTAAACATCATAATGTGCTACCTAGGTTGCGGTAGTTCCTGTGAGCGTACTTGTGCCAGTGCAGTACAAAAAGAGGAGGAGAGAGACAGAAATTAAGTAAGTTATGGTCAGATAGAGGGCGTGGTGCTTTAGTAAAATTAGTGATAGAAAGAGACGAGTGAATATGAGGTCAAGTGTGTGGCCATCAATGTGAATTGGAGTAGTGAACCACTGAGACGAGACATAGGAGAGGATGACTGACAGAATTTTGGTGGCGACAGAATTATTGGTGTCAACAGGAATGTTAAAATTACCTATGACAATGGTAGGGATTTCAGAGGACAGGAAGTAGGAGAGCCAAGCAGAGAAGTGTCCCATCATTGCTTTTGTGTGTTATAAAACACTGGTATGTAGAGGTTTGAGTATTCCACACAAGACCACCATTTGATCATACCAAGTGTCCTCCACTATTTAAAAGCCCCTTCTGCAAAAATGTGCACTGGTCCACACTTACAGGACCAAAGAAAAAAGGGGTAACATTAACTAAAGCAAGAAGAAAACACTATACAAATAAATCATAACAATGTAACAAAGCAAACTCAAATCAGATGAGATAAGTGAGAGGTGTTAGACCACCCGGGATTAGGACTCGCGTGTCAGCTGTGTAGCTGATGGAAAGGCGGCAATGGAGAAATGATGAGCCGCGCATGTGTGACATCATGCGGTGGGCGGGGGCACGGTGTGAACAATCGGCGGGGGGAACCTGCGTCGTTGGGGTTGAGTACATCCATCTGGCAGATCGGGGGTCATCAGGTGCCGACTTAAAGTGTACCTGAGATAGGGCCACAGAAATAGAATAACACGGGCTTACTCCAGCCCCCTACGGCCTGATTGCTCCCATGCTGTGTTCTTCCAACTGACCGTTCACCTGCTACTGGCTCCGGAAAATATGTCAGTCGGCGCATGCGCAGACTGGCCAAGAGTGTTCCCGTCTTGCTACCGTCGCTGGGAGCGTTCTGCATCTGCGCAGAGCGCTCCCGGCAACATGAACACAGTGGGGCGTCTGTGCAGAGCACTCCCGGCAACATGAACACAGTGGGGCGTCTGCGAAGAGCGCTCCTGGCAACATGAACACAGTGGGGCGAGACGCAGAGCGCTCCCGGCAACATGAACACAGTGGGGCGAGACGCAGAGCGCTCCCGGCAACATGAACACAGTGTGGCCGCGCATGCACAGTTGGCGCCGGACCGGAGGACTTTCTGGAGCCAATTGCAGGCGAACGGAAATACAGAAGAGGATGGCGAGGGTGCGATCAGGCCGCAGGGGGCTGGAGGAAGCCCCAGTTATGTATATTTTACTCCTGTGGCCCCATTTCAGGGTCTCTTTAAGTTTAAGTATGTATGAGGCTTATTATCCCTGACCAGCTGCATACAGCTAGGGGACAGATTGCAGCTCAAGATCCATGGAAGGCAATGGCTTATTGGATTTCAGTTTGGGCACACGAAGGCTGTACTGTCCCATAGGAGGCCAGAGTAACACTTTAAAAGAGCAAGAATGAGAATGCCTTGCCTGACCATGACATTGCTAAGTATTTGGTACTCCCAGGAGATGTCATTGTTACAAACAAGTTTATTCTTAAATAGGGGCATATTGATAACTAACAATTATGTAGAAATTAAAAACAAACTTTGGTCAAATGAACGACCACAGATAAATCCAGAGATTAAAGTCCTGGTCTGTACTGTAAATTGTGACAGCTGTGTATATTATGTATACAGCTCTCTGTTTTATACACACCTGCCTTGTACTGGGGCTGACAGTCTACATCACTTTTCATGGTCAGAATTAAAGAGCTCTCAGGTGACATTCTGTGACTTCACACAGATAAACTTCCTGATAAAGCCAAAACAGCTGTGGTTGTTAATATACACTGATCTGTCAAACCTGCCTTGTGTAGATCCCCATTGTGTTGCCAAAAGAGCTCTGATCAGTGGAGGCATGGACTCCAGAAGACCTCAGATGTCCTGAGGGAGCTGGCACCAAGACATTAGCAGAAGATCCTGCAGGTCTTGTACACTGTGGGTTGGAGCCTCCATGGATTGGATGTATTTTACAAGCACATTTCACAGATAGTAAAAGGTGAATAGAATGCACCTCTTGAATCCAGCACAGCTAATGATCTAATAACATGGCAGCTTTATGCCGATTTGGGCAGCAGACATTTGATTTTAAACAAAATCAAAACCAGAAAAAAAAGATGACGGAAGACATCTATTGGTTGAGGTTAAGCCAATTTTATAACAGAAGGAATAATGTATGGAGTGCAGTGTTATGTGAGTGGTTGTGATATGGGGACATATGAACATGTGTATGTGGGGAGTGTGAAGTATCTGTAGGGTAAGTGTAGTTTCAGGGAGGAGTTCCAGGTGTAACTTTGGAGGAGTGTAACATGTTAGAGAATGAAGGGTCTGGCAAGTGGAGCTTGGGGCCCCAGTGCGAACTTTACATGGAACCACAAGCACTCTATTGATATGAAGCCAAAAAACCTACCAAGGATGGTTTCAGTGAGGGGTGTAATCAGAGTAAAGAAACTGTTGGTTAAGGATTACTACTATTGCTTCCTCTGCATCCCCTATTGCTACGTCATTGTTTCCGTGATTTGTTTCTTTTTTTTTTTTTTTTAACAGAGCATGTTCAG
This sequence comes from Hyperolius riggenbachi, assembly GCF_040937935.1. Taxonomy (NCBI): domain Eukaryota; kingdom Metazoa; phylum Chordata; class Amphibia; order Anura; family Hyperoliidae; genus Hyperolius; species Hyperolius riggenbachi. The sequence goes on from NC_090654.1 coordinate 190,328,565, forward strand.
CACAAGTTTAGGCCTCGTCCACATTACACGCGTTGCTGTCCATATTTCGGCAACGCGTGCAAAAGGCAGACACGCACGAATATCAGAAGTGCATATAATGCACTGTCTGATGTTCACACTGCATGAGTTCCAGACCAGTGCGGTGTGCAATCGCATGCTGCACGCTCCCCCACCATAATGCTACTATAATCCCACAGCTCAGTCTTTGCAAACTCTACTGTGGCTAAAATTTTGCTAGTGAACATGCCTCAGGGCTTCTCATTCCAGTGCAGATCTGTAGGTCTTGAAGGTTGGCTGCCAATACACACACCAATTTCCACCAAGAGGTTTTGAGAAAGGTGCTTCTTGATTGATAACTGGGTACCACCAGTGGGTCTATCAAAATAATTATATTTATTAGTGTTTACAACACCAAAAATTTGAATGCTATCTGACTACCTCATATGACAATGACAGAAATCCAAACCTTAGTTTTATAGCTACTGATACCAACAAATCTTCCTCAAAACCACAAAAGCAATTTAAAATCTCAGGGAAAATGTTACCGCCGCTACAAAGACGTGACAAGGAAGAGGCGTCATTGTATTTCTTTTTTTAGCTGCTGCCGTTCCAGGAAATAAAAATGTCATTCTCCCTTCGACAGAATTTCATTGCGTTCCCGAAGAGATGATCAGTGGCGATCGGAGCCTAACATCAATCAGCTAATTACCTTTCACTGAGAACTCTGATAGAGGTCAGCTCCACTTAGTGAGATTATCAAAGCGTCACATATGTTATTCATTACACCGATCACTGGAGCCTTTCAGAAAATGCCATGGAGGAAGCACACTACTAGCCAAGGATGATGAAGATGAAGTCAAGGGATCTTTGCTTTACAAAATACCAGTATTGAGAAATGCAGGTTTAATGGAGTCTGGTGGACTGAGACACGCCCTGTTTTTTTCTAGCAATAGAGGGTGTCACCCTTAACTGACTCTAGGACCTACCTTAGTTCATGACCACTTATGAATTTTAGATATTCATAAAATAAAATTGTGTAGCTTAAATCTGGAAACATAAATCCTTGATAAACATTGTTGCACAACACAGCCACCTGCGGTGATCTTTAAACGGCCGTCAAGGCAGATCCAATCGCAAACAATCGTTCTGATCGACAGAGTTCAACACAAAAGTACTGCCATCACATCGCACCCACCATCGTTTGTACCCACTGCAGAGGATGGATCAGGGAACTAACAGTTCGTGGGTCATCAAAAGTTCAGTAATGTATCTATTGCAGTCTTCACGTGGGTACCTAGCTTAACCTCCCTGGCGGTTAATTTTTTTTGCCAAATTGGCAAAAAAAGTTTTTTTTTAAAAATTTTTTTTTTTGTTTCATGTAAAGCTACCAGAGTGGTAGCTACATGAAACACCACTAGAGGGCGCATGTGTCCCTCTAGTGCGATCGTCGCCGGCATCTATAGCAAACAGGGGAACGCGTATATAACGCGTTCCCCTGTTTGGCTTCTCCTGTCGCCATGGCGACGATCGGGATGACGTCATGGACGTCAGCCGACGTCCTGACGTCAGACACCTCCGATCCAGCCCATAGCGCTGCCCGGAACTCATTGGTCCGGGCAGCGCAGGGCTCTGGCGGGGGCCCTCTTTCGCCGCTGCGTGCGGCCGATCGCCGCAGAGCGGCGGCGATCAAGCTGTGCGCGCGGCTAGCAAAGTGCTGGCTGCGCGCACAGCAATTTATAGCATGAAAATCGCCCCACCAGGGGCTGAGATCTCCCCCTGCGCGGCATAGCCCGAGCTCAGCTCGGGCTTACCGCCAGGGAGGTTAAAGGATACCCGATGTGACATGTGACCTGATGAGACAGACATGGGTATGTACAGTTCCTAGCACACAAATAACTATGCTGTGTTCCTTTTTTTCCGTCTCTACCTGAAACAGTAAAATATCAGGTATGTAACTGGCAGCCTCAGTCCTGACTCAGACAGGAAGTGACTACAGTGTGACCCTCAATGATAAGAAATTCCAACTATAAAACACTTTTCTAGCAGAAAATGGCTTATGGGAGCAGTAAAGAGATAAAAAAGGGTCAATAGTTCATACAATTATAATTAAATTATAATCATAAAATTTATAAAATAGCTAAAACTTAAAAAAGCAGATTTAAACATAAAATAAGACAGTGGAATATGGGAAAGTACTTTTTAGGAGAAGAAAGATAGATACAATCATTTATTTCATTAGTTTATTTTCGCTTCGGGTGTCCTTTAAAGAAATTCAAACACACTATTCTAACTAGTAAAGATCCAGACTTAATATAAAGAATATAACAATTATATAAAGAGGCTACATACCCCAATAACAACAATAGAAAGGGAATCATAGCTTCAGCTGACAGAAAACATACTGGCTGCATACTCATGTGACTAATAGTGGCATCTCACACTGCTAGGAAATAACCACCAGGTGTTGCGTTAGGGGCACGTTATGCGACCTTTCAACGTCCCCTAAAACGCAACGTCTTAGGCCTGGTTCACATTAGCATTCCCTGTCCGGATCCGCCTGATCGGATCCGGACCGTATACTGCACAAACGGAACGTACGTTCCGCATAGCAATGCAAAGTCTATGCGGACGTTCACATGCGTACGTTCCGTACAGAACGGAGCCGGATCAGATCCGGACTCCGGACACTTTTCCAACATGCGCTCTTTTTCGGGTCCGGATCATCTGGCCCATCCGGAAATAGAAACCTATGGGGAACGGAGAGCACAAAACACACAGGATACAAAGAACACCTGACGTTCTACCCCACTTCCTATGCGTATTCTAGCGGCCATTTCGGATGGGGACACATGGGCAGCAGTGGAGCAGCAGTGACTAACGTGCTGGAGCTGTTTGGCAGTATGTCGGAGGTGGAGGTGAGGCCTAAACAGCGGAGGACCTGATTCTACAGGTGCACCAGGTGCACCTTCTGCTGACCCCAACAATTTTATTAGCAATTTCGCTGTTTTTACCACACGGATCCGGATGGCAGCCTGTACATTCCTGATGCAAACGGACCGGATCCGGATCTGGTCCGTTTGCATGCCAAAACGCAAGTGTGAACAGGGCCTTAGTGTGAAAGAGGCCTTAGACATCCACAGATCACAGGTGGGCTGAATCTATCATCTGGTGCAGCAGGTACTGTGATTTTTATGATTTTCCTTTTGCAAACATCTTTGACCAAACTATGTTTAATAAATGTACATAAAAACCTGTGCCTCGGCTGGGGTTTCAGTTTGCGTCTGATGCTATGAGACTACGTTAATTTGCTCAACTTTGTTTCCATATTTCAAAAAAAAAAAAAAATACAAAAAAAAACTGAATTGCCAAAAATTGTCACTCTTATCAGTGATCAAAGGTTTCCGCATAAAAAAGTAGATAGTGACAATAAGGCTTAGAGGTTTCCATTATGAAATGTGCAGTTATTAATCTGTGTTTTTGTTCCATTAGTACGGTCCCAGCTTCCATCTCCCAGCAGGAACTGCACACATTATCTTTGGTAAAAGCCATTTCTAGATATACATAAAAATCATGGGGCCACATTAGACGGGATAATGAATGACGTCTATTGCTCAGTTCAGGGACAATTACTTGCATTATGTGAAAGCTCATGTTCCATATTAAATTTATCTAGCAGAAACTCCCAACTTCTAGTTTAAAATATCAGTCAGAAGATCCGGGACAGGTTATGGTTTGTTATCAGCTAGAAATGTTCTCACAACACAGCACAATGACCCATTTTGGGGGGAAAGGGGGAGGTCCGCAGGGGAAGAGGCGTTTCGCTCCTGTTGATTCGTACTCAATTGGGATCAACAGCTTTAAAGAGGATCTGTAACCTCAAAAAATCCCCTGGGGGGTACTCACCTCGGTTTGGGGAAGCCTCAGGATCCTAATGAGGCTTCCCACGCCGTCCTCTGTCCCACGGGGGTCTCGCTGCAGCCCTCCGTGCAGCGGTGACATAATATTTACCTTCCTGGCTCCTGCGCAGGCGCTCTGACGGCTGTCGGCTCCGAACTACACGGAAATACCCGATCGCCGTCGGGTCTGCTCTACTGCGCAGGCGCAAGTTTCCGGTGCCTGCGCAGTAGAGCGGACCCGACTGAGATCGGGTATTTCTGTGTAGTTCGGAGCGGAAAGCAGCCACAGCGCCCCCGCTGGAGCCAGCAAAGGTAAATATTGGAATAACAGTCGGGCCTGTCGCCGGCTGTTCAGAGGGCTGCAGCGAGACCCCCGTGGGACAGAGGACGGCGTGGGAAGCCTCATTAGGATCCGGAGGCTTCCCCCACCCGAGGTGAGTACCCCCCAGGGGATCTTTTTGAATTTACAGAGTCTCTTTAAACCTGTTTATGAACTCAACAGATACGCAGAATATGAAGTTTGTTGTCATGTCACTCTACAACATGGGCCTCAATCACTAAGCAGTTTAGACTAGTCTACTGAAGGTTTTTAGTCTACTGATGGTTTGGTGTAAGGCAGGGGTCCCCAAACGTTTTGGGTCGAGGGCCGGGTCAACATACTTCAGACTGCTGGGGGGCCGGAGTATACATAAAATGATGTAGAAGTCGTTGCGAGCCAGACAGTAAAGCATACCCACGTGACAGCCTGCAGTGGACAGCAGTGTCACCTGATGTGGAATTTGATTGGAAACCAGCAAATTACGGTTTTCTGGCTTCCATGTGGATGGGTGGTTCCAGTACTGCTATTCTATATGCAGACCACCAATATTTAAAGATGCAACAGACCGAATCTATAAGCAATACATTTTCTGTGTGGGGGGCCAGTAAAAAAGCCTCAGGGGGCCACATTCGGCCCACGGGCCTTAGTTTGAGGACCACTGGTGTAAGGCCTCTTTTCCACGAACTGTTGAGCTGTGTGCTCAGCAAGCAGTTGCCAGGCAGCAGTGAGCAGTTACCAGGCAGCAGTGAGCAGTTGTGAGAGTTTGAGAGGCATTTCACTGCCTAGAAACAGTTTGTGGAAAAGAGGCCTAAATCCGTTGCATCAAAAGGGAATTCACTAATAATTACCGAATATTTTAGACCTGTTTTAGACCTGGTCTAAAACATTCGGTAATTAGGTCAGTAAAGCAGGGGAAATGATCAAAAGATGCATGTAACGATCGGTGTCAGCACACAGAGAGAATCTGATTATTGGTGATCTGCAGTATCACCAAGAATACAGATTATACCTGATTATTGATGATCTGCAGAATCACCGATAATCTAAGTATAACTAACCTCTGGACACCTTTATAATGTGAGTGTTTGGTGCAACAGTAATGACTTTGAGTAAGACCACCCGAGGAGCAGGTGGTCTCTGGCAGTATGGGCGATACCGCCTTTTGGGAAGTACAAAAACAGTCCAACAGCCTGAGGCCTCCAAAGGGGTGGAGTCCCAGGCTGAAGGTAGGAAGAACCTGTGGGTGAGTGACACATGAAAGGTGGATGTCACTAGCAGGTCTGGAGACTATCTCTAAGGAGAGAGATAGCTCTCTAGGTCGGGCAAGCCAGGTCGGCAACACACAGACAGACAAGGTACCTAGACAAAAGGCTGATCCGGCTTCCAAGGCAGGCAGGGTTTGGCAACAGATAATCAGATATGCGTAGGTACCGAATCAGAAAGCAGAGGGATAGTCAGGAATGCAATAGGTCATAACAGATACCAACAATGCCTAGTCTTGGGTGTGAGGTCCGTGGTCTCTACACCCTGGAACTAGTCTGAAGTATAACAGAATGATAACACAGAGTCCCTAATCTTGGGTGTGAGGTCCGTGGTCTCGACACCCTGGAACTAGTCTGAAGTATAACAGAATGATAACACAGAGTCCCTAATCTTGGGTGTGAGGTCCGTGGTCTCGACACCCTGGAACTAATCTGAAGTATAACAGAATGATAACACAGAGTCCCTAATCTTGGGTGTAAGGTCCGTAGTCTCAACACCCTGGAACTAGTCTGAAGTATAACACAATAATACACAGAAGTAATCTGGCTCAGTGTGAATTCCCAGGTCCTCCTGGTTCTAACACACTGTAGGATCTGACTAAGGTCTGAGTGCTTCCACGTAGTGATCGCAACGGCAGACAACTTGAGACTGACCAGCAGTGACTATATATAGTGCGGCGCTCTCCGGCGCCACCCATCAGCGATCAACCAATAGCCACTTGCTTTGAGGTCAGCTGACCAACCTGGTCAGCTGATCCCTCCTTGTTTGTCATAAAGGTTCTGCCTCTCAGCGCGCGCGTATTCCTCAGCCTGTGTGAACTAACAGGCCCAGCCACACCAAACTCACGCTGCTGCGTGCAAACCGCCGCGCTGGACGTGGAATCAGCCGCCTTGCCGCCAGTACACGCGGCGGCTTTTCCGCGTTTTATCACAATGCAATTCACAAACGAGTAGCTATGACTGACATCCTTCTCTTCTGATGAGCTCTCCTCTGTATACAATTAAACTCCTGCATAATTAATTCAAAAGGTTCCACCCTCACATCTAAAATACCTCACAGAATTACTTTACCGACAGAACTCAGCTGGTCTAATCTCTGTCAGAAAAAGTAGGCGTGGTTACTACTTGTTTGCCTTTGTGAATTGCATCTTTTGATCATTTTCCCTGCTTTACCAACCTAATTACCGAATGTTTTAGACCAGGTCTAAAAACAGGTCTAAAGCATAACACCAAACCATCAGTAGACTTAAAACCATCAGTAGACTAGTCTAAACTGCTTAGTGAATTGAGGCCATGATCTTTTTTGCCCACTCCCTTGGCCCCTAATTTTACACGTAGTCAGCAATTACAAGCACTGTGGTCTATCCCAGGGTTTCCAGGGCTGTGGAGTCGGTACAGAAATCATCTGACTCCAACTCAGACTCCTCAGTTTTTGAAACCACCGCCTCCAGGTACCCAAAATGGCTCAGACTCCTAAACTCTGACTCCTTAGTCTAATATGTACCAGAACTAAGGATTTGGTACAAAAATCATGCGACTCCAACTTCCGACTCCTCAGTTTATGAAACCACCGCCTCCAGGTACCCAAAATTGCTCAGAATCAGACTCCTTGACTCCAACCCCGAGTTCACAGCCCTGAGGGTTTCTCAACTCAGTCCTCAAGTACCCACAATAGTGCATGTTTTGCAGAAAAACACAACACAGGTGAGGTAATTGAGGTGGCTCAGCAGAGGTCATTAAAGCAAATCTGTAGTGGCCCAAAAAAAAAACCAAAAAAAAAAAAAACCTTGCGTCCCCAAGTGATTCCAAGCCAGTCCATGGGCCTCTCAGCAGATCAGTGTGCAGCAAGCGTCACCAGGTGGCGCTGTCCTCTCCTTACACAGCCATGTGCTGTGCTGCTTTTTCTTTCATATGGCGTTCGATGCTCACATACATAGTGAGACAGGAAAGTAGTTGCAGCACAGCAGATAGCTGAGTAAGGAGAGGACGGTGCCACCGCCATCTGGTGACACATGCTGCACACCGATCTACTTCAATGAACATAGTGAGAGGGCCCACGGAGAGACTCAGACAGTAGACTATGGCTATGGTAGTAATTTCCATGAAGGAGTCCGCACACAGACTTAAGGAGCAACCAACGTGAAGTTTATTGTCCCATCACATACATGTGCAATAAATGTCTGACCCGCATAGGCCGACGATCGTTTCGGGGCCACCAAGGATCCCCTTTATCAAGGCAGATAGCAGAAAAGACGCATACTGGCTATGGTAGGGATAAGCTTGTGAGCTCCTCTGAGGGACAAACAGTTCCATCTTTCATGAACTCTTTACCAGAAAAAGCATACACTGCAAAGCTGAAAAAGGTTGGGGGCCCCTGCTCTATAGGATCCAGAGCCTTCCTTCTCTATAGGCGAGTATGATTAATTTCTTGGCTTCAGTATAACTTTTACTAGCTCTGTGGATTTCCACAAAACATGCAGTGAAAATAAGCTATGATTCTGTGGAGATCTACTGAGACCACAGAGCAGGTCACCTGGTACTTCTGTTCACCTCAGAACATTGCATATGCTGCAGCAATTGCCAGGCCTCACAAAACTAAAGTGGCAGCAATGCCCACAGTGGTGGCATCTTTGGAAAGGCCCCGGATGATCACCCATTTCCTTTACTAACAAGCAAAAAAAGTATATAAATCTACAGAAGTCCTAAAATTTCATGTTGCTTGCGGAGGCATCCCAAAATTCCTTGCCGAGTTAACATGCACTTGGCAGCGGAGCTCTCAAGGTCTGCCATTTCCACCACAGGCCTCCAGCGTGTTTACATCTTGTGCTGAACTCTTGCACACGTGCGCTTCCTGTATTCAAGGTACTGAAATAACTTATGTCCTGTTTTCCACTACATCTCCCTGGAACAATGATCCTCCTCCCTCCCAGGTACAAACACTGCGGAATGTATAATTCATTACCCATCTCATAAAAGGAAAATCAGAAAGGTGAATTTGTACTGTAATGTGCAACCGTTCAGAATCAGATTTGCATTTTTATTATATTTATTGCCTGACCGGCAAAACACTAAACGTTCCCGCCAATCAAACAAGAATAGCTTGCATTTGAACTAACTCATGGGACGCAGCCTACCTGCTAATTTTCATCCCGGAATTCATCCTGTGTAGCCGCATGCCCTGGTGTCCAGCCAGAATGCTTACAGCCATGAAGGGGGGGCAGTATTATAAATAGGCACATTTTATGGTTTAGCCACATCCATCTTCACATACTGTAACTTTTCATACTGTAGGCAATCGAGGCAGCTTATTCTGCATAACAGACACGGTAAGTATTTACCGTATATACAGACATGCAAACACTATTGTGGCTAATAGGCTCAGCTAACAGCAGGTTCAACCAGTACTAGACACTACAGAGCGTTTATATGATCTCTTTATGTTTGTGTTTGATATATGGGAGGAAACTGGTGTACCTCGATCAGTCAAACACATACTGCGAAGTTAGCAGGTAATAACAACCCCCCCAATTTCGATCTTGAAATGTGGCCTTAGGCTATAATAAGACATTAAGCTATGACTATGGTAAGAATTAGACTGTGGTTTTTTTTTAAGGATCAGTTAGTGACATGAATAATTCATTAAACTCTGTAAAGCACTACTGAAAAAGCCAGCACCATATAAACGTCGTCTTCTTTCCTCTTCTGGAATCATCTTCTTCCATCCTCATTTACAGGACTTCTCACCAGCCTCTCCCCTGCTTTAGCATTTCCTTCCAAAACACAACAGTCACTCTCTAAAACTTGTGTCCTTCAAGACAGGGGCGTAGCAATAGGGGGTGCAGAGGTAGCGACCGCATCGGGGCCCTTGGGCCAGAGGGGCCCCGAAGGGCCCTCCCTCAACTACAGTATTAGCTCTCTATTGGTCCTGTACTGGTAATAATCACTTCTATAGATACTTTAAATAGTGCTAATCATTAACAAACTTGCCCATCTCCTTCTTGCACCTCTGACACTGTAGTTGCCATTGGCAGGTTTTGGTGCGCCGTGTCAATTGTTGTGTATAGAGTGCTAAGGGGGCCCCATTGTAAAACTTGCATCGGGGCCCACAGCACCGTAGCTACGCCACTGCTTCAAGAGCATCCTTAACACTTTTTCAGACAGGCATCCTATATACCAAACAAAGGACGTAATTATACATGGGTGTACCTATGCACGCACACTACAACCGCACCACTGCCCAAAGCTTGCATGCGTACACCACAACCGCTGCAGTCCACACTGACTAAGCCACAGTCCATAGCACGAATGAGGTGCAGACTTCAGGCAGTGAAGCTTGCATGCCACGTTCACTCAACATGCCAGAAAGACAATCCCAGCAGCCAGAGTTCTCTGCTCCACAGTGCGAGCAGATCAGTGATTCTTTTGAGAATGGAGGGTTCAGATTTGCAATTCTCTTGACTGATACAATCTAAACAGAGGCCAGGCTGTCTCCTTTGTGAATACAATATAAAAACAAACTTCTCTGGATAAAAATCTTATGTGTTGCCCCACCTTGTTTCTTTCCTATTTCTTTAGAATTCCAGCTCATAAGGGTACGTTTCTCTTCCCTTGTGTCTTCTAAGCTGCTGTATATTTCTGTTAATCAGTATAATTGTTGTAGTGACAAATGCTTAGTGCCTACCACTTCTGTATTATGTACCAATATCTGTATTTGTATTTATACCAATTTCTTTCTTTTTAGGTACCCATGTTTGTTTCTTGCTCTGTCACAGCAGATGATGGTGCTAAATAAACTCTTAATAATGCTCTATATCAGGCCTCTTTCACAGTAAGACGTTGCGGTTTGATGCAATGTTAACCACTTCAGGATTCTGCGTACGCATAAGTACGCCCCTGAATCCTGAAGCGGTTTCTATGGAAACGGCCATTCCATGTCAGTTCACGGAGGGTGTCTCCGTGAAAACACCCTGCGAGCCTACGATCGCGGCTCGCAGGGTAAATGTAAACACGCGGGAAAGATCTTCCCCGCTGTTTACATACATACGGCGCTGCTGCGCAGCAGCGCCGTAGAGGAGATCGGCGATCACCGGCCTTTGATTGGCCGGGGATCGCCGGCATCTGATAGGCTGAAGCCTATCAGAGGCGGCACAGGACGGATTTCCGTCCTGCGCAGCCCATAATGAAGAGGGGAGGGAGGGAAGGAGGCAGAGGGAGGAATAGCTCTGCGGAGGGGGCTTTGAGGAGCCCCCGCTAGGCACAGCAGCGCGTCGGCGATCAGACCCCCACCCCCCACCCCCAGCAGGACATCCCCCGAGTGGGGAAAAAAGGGGGGGGGGGGGGGGAGTCTGATCGCCCTGCCTGCTATCTGATCATCCAAACCACCCGAAACCCGGAAGTGGTTAAAGTCGCAACGCAAATTACAGCACAATGCCCCAAAAGTGTCGCAACGCAACTTAATGCCCCCTTACGGTCTCATACAGTAGAGTATACAGGCAATGAAAATAATGTTTCCAAGTCATTACTGAGCATGTGCAAACAGTCCAACGCAGCTTATAACGTGTATAACGCAGTGCATGCAGTACTTTCACTTAATGTGCAGCGTTAGTCACCAACACAACGTGTGCACAGTGAACAGGGCATTGATTTTTCATTGCAGTGAGTAATTCTGCGTTAAATGTTGTTTCAACGTGCGACTTTAAAGGATTTATCAGGCACAATTAGTAAAATGAGGTTTACTCGCCTTGGGCTTTCTCCAGCCCCTTGCAGCAGGCTGTCCCAAGCCGACCGCTCTGCTCCCCACCGCTGTCCCGATCACGCTGCACGGTGCAGAGGCCGACCGCAGGGCCAGCCTTACTGCGCCCACGCGAGCCGCCGCTGTCAATCATCGTCACGTGGTCCGCGGCACACTGCGCAGGCGCAGAACTACTGCAAGGGGCTGGAGAAAGCCCCAGGTGAGTAAACCTCATTTTACTCATTTTGCCTGATAACTCCTTTAAAGAGAACCCGAGACGGGGTTCTCACAAGAAAATCCCCATACAGAGGCTGGCTCTGCCTATCGAGCCCAGCCTCTGTTGCGAATCAGATCCCCCCTAAATCCCCCCTGCACTCAGCCAGACCCCATAAATTACAGCAGCGCTGCCGACACGCAGAGTGTCAGCAGCGGCTGTGTTTAGCTTCCTAACGTCAGTCTCCGCTCTCCCCCACCTCCTGTATCGCTCCAGTCTCCACCCACGTCCCTTCCCTCCACGCTGATTGGAGGGAAGGGACGCGGGCGGGGACCGGAGCTCTGCAGGAGGCGGGGGGGGGGGCGCCGAGACTGACGTTCGGAAGATAAACACAGCCGCACAGCACGGCTGTAATTTATGGGATCTGGGGGGATTTAGGGGGGATCTGATTAGCAACAGAGGCTGGGCTCGATAGGTAGAGCCAGACTCCGTATGGGGATTTTGTTGTGAGAACCCCACCTCGGGTTCTCTTTAACGTCATACTGTGAAAGAGGCCTTAGGCACTGAGTCACCATGAATACAGAATGGATACAGAGTGGTTTTACACAATAAATTCTTATAAAAACTCTTAAAGTGTACCTGAGGTGGGAAAAAAGGTTAAAATATACAATTAGGTCTGGTTCCCAATGCTAGAGCTTTTTCAAAGTGCTTGTGATTTCAAAATCTCTTGCTATTATAATGCTATGTGTGTGATCTCACTTAAACGATGTGATTTTATAGAAAATCTCCCAGAGCATCACATTAGCAAGAACTTTTCAAGTCACAAGCACTTAAAGAATACCTTAGTCCATAAAGAAACTATGTGCGCATGCGCAGACCGCTCCCGGCCACAGACGCACAATATAGACACGCATTGCCGAGCAGCTCCTGCGCAGTGTTCCCTGACCTTACCGACCCAGAAGTAGGTTCAGGGGTACTTTGCATTAAAACGGAGGGGGGCGGAGAAAGCGGGGAGCGCTTGGCATGAGGAAAGCCCACTACACATGCCTGCTCCCCCCATTTTTTAAATTCTTTATGGGCTTCGATGAGATATAAGCTCTTCAGACGCCTGAAAGCACCTTATTGCACCTGTTCTCCCTTCCGTCTTGCTGCTGTAGCCCATGTTTTACGGGAAACAGCCATGGCTAAGAGCTGGTCATGTGCAGTTTGGAAAGAATCCTAACTGTGCATAATCGGGAAAACTCCCAGCGATGGCATCTACACCGACTACAGCAATGCAGAGGCATGTACATAGAGGGCGCATTGAAGAACTGTACATACATTCTGGAGATCTCACCGGAGTTCCAAACATGGGCTACTGTGTCAAGATGGTGGGGAGGTTGGACCCAATAAAGAGCCTAGTGGGGTCTGGAGACCTTATATATCATCTAAGGCAAATAGGTTTTTTACATTTTCTTTCCTCTCCATTTTACTTTAAAACATAAACAAATCGGGAAAGCTGTTGCAACCAAAATTATGCCCAGCTTTAGGGGTCTAAAAGAATAATGGAAGATACCTGCTACAGCACAAACCTAATGATCAGGTAGTGAATTAAATACTGCTAACGCACGTATAGACAAGACACAGAACATTGATATTGCATCTGGCGGACTCAAGGCGCTTGAGCTGCAGCTACTAGGGTACGCTCAGTAGGCAGTAGCAGTGTTAGGGAGTCTTGCCCGAGGTCTCCTTACTGAAACCGTGCTGGCTTACAGAACAGGAATAGCCGAGATTCGAACTCCTGTTTCAGAAGCAGAGCCCTTAACCATTACACTAAGCCATGGGTTCTCAAACTGGGTGCCGCGGCACCCTGGTGCGCCTTGAGCACCTGCCAGGGGTGACTCTGCGTTCATTCCCTTCCTTTGGGGGGTGCTGCTGAATGAGGGCCGTAACAGCATTTCAGTAGTTATTTTTGCCGAGGGGTGCCTTGAAAAAAAATTCAGAGCCATCAAGGATGCCTTCAACCGAAAAAGTTTGAAAACCACTGCACTAAGCAGTCAATCCATTCCAACAATGCAGTGCCAAACAAATGCAGAGTTTGATGCCATATACACACACTACATGCATCACCAGGAAACATAGTGCTGTACAGATAAACCGTATACCCATCAAACCATAAACAGACACCAAACGGCAGCAAGTCGGGTAGAAAGAACACTCCCAGCCTAAGGGTTAGTTCACATGGACGCATGGCGGCGTTTACCGCCAAGCATTCGGGACTCGTAGGCTAAACACTCCCATTCAAGTGAATGAGAGCGTTTAGCATTGCGCGGTTACTGCCGATTACCGTCGATTATGCAAACACAGTGTTCCGATCCCGATTTACTGTGTCATTTCAGCCGGGCCCTAGAATCCACATGCAGCTTCTAGGGTCGCCTAGCCGCAGCATCTTCATGTCCCCTTTTGGGACAAAAAACGTTGATCACGTCGGGAAGCCGACGATCACCATACCGCCGTCCCCCAAACGAGACGTCACAGGACAACGCGGCTTCCAGCCGCCGAAACCGACAGACGTCCGTGTGAACCAGCCCTAACACATACCCTGGTTACTACAGCTTCATCAGAGGCCCCAGACATGCCTCTGATAAATGAAATAAAAAGATGAATGGCTTAAATGTAAAATTAGTCCAAATTGTATGCATCCTGCAATTAGGCCAATAATATGAACAGGAAGTTAGTCTGACTAGCTAAATAACAAGCTGCATACAATTTACATTTAACGTGCATGAAAGCTAGACTTATTGGTATCTCACAGGCCATCTCTACTAGTGATAAGTGCTGGGGACAACTCCCAGAGACAATTAGGACTTTTTCTTGTATCAGACATGCCCATTGTATATTTGCAGAGCTAAGCTTTTTTTGTGTGTTGATTCATCATATATAAAATACCGGTTACATATACACAGAAGTTGATACACAGCCTAAAGCCTGGTACACACTTTCAATTATGACTAGCCAATCACTCACCAATTTTACCACCTCCATATAGTGTGAGGGTCAACAGATATTAAATACTATTGTATAGGGAAACCTTCATACAGTTTGTATAGGGAAACCCTCATACTACACCAGTGGTTCCCAACCCATGTGCCACGACACATACATGTGTCGCGGCAGCTTTGGGCATGTGTCGCAGTGTCAGCTCTCTGTCTAGCTCCGCGCTGCTCTGTTGCCCCGCTCTGCCTCCCCATTTCGTTCCGTCCCATTGTAGTTAAAGAAGGACTACAAGAAAATGGCCACTGCCATCCATATTCGTGGACAACGACAGCCATTTTCTTGTAGTCCTGCTTTATCTACCATGGGACGGAACGAAAGGGGAGGCAGAGTGGGGCAACAGAGCAGCGTGGAAGATAGCGTCCTGGTTGAGGAGGAGAAGTGGATGGAGAGGCACAGTGCAGCAAGGACGGTGAGTGAGGCACTTTCATGCATCTCTCTGCACAAATTTAGCAGCTCCCATTCCAGCAGCAACCCCTGGCTGTGAGAGAAGCAACCCCTGTGCCAGCAGCAACCACCACTATAATAATAGCAGCAGCCCCTGTCCTAGCAGCCACCATGCACCAGCAGCCCCCACTATGCCACCAGCAGCAAAAGCCACCAACCAGCAGCCCCCCCTATGCCAGCAATAAAAGCCACTCGTCAGCAGCCCCCACTATGCCAGCAGCAGCAGCAGCAAAAGCCACTCGCCAGCAGCCCCCACTATGCTAGCAGCAGCAGCAGCAAAAGCCACTCGCCAGCAGCCCCCACTATGCCAGCAGCAGCAACAAAAGCCACCCACCAGCAGCCCCCACTATGCCAACAGCAGCAGCAACAAAAGCCACCCACCAGCAGCCCTCACTATGCCAACAGCAGCAGCAACAAAAGCCACCCACCAGCAGCCCCCACTATGCCAGCAGCAAAAGCCACTCACCAGCAGCCCCACTATGTCAGCAGCATTAATGGCCACTCACCAACAGCCGCCACTATGCCAACAGCAGTAACAGTCACTCACCAGCAGCCGCCACTGTACCAGCAGCATGTAATGGCCACTCACCAGCAGCCGCCACTATGCCAGCAGCGGTAATGGCCACTCACCAGCAACCGCTAGTCTACGTGTCATGGAGATCTGAACGTTTGGTTTGATGTGCCACGACTCCAAAAAGGTTGGGAACCACTGTACTACACGAAGGTGGTAAAATTGCTCAGCGATTGCCCCATCAAAATTAGATGAGTGTACCAGGGTAATACAAACCCTCTGAACGTTTTATCGTTAAGGCTTGGTTCACATTAGTGTCTGGACACGTCAGCAAGGGCGCTTGTCACTTAGCACGCTGGTACCTTCGTTTGCCACACATTACGCTAAAGCCGTGTTTTGTTTTTGTTTTTTTCCCGTCGTTTGAGGTGATCATAGATGCAACAGGTTGCTTCCTGGATTGTTTAGCGCCACACGCTTGCAGAAGAGCAGGTGACTGGTTCAGACGTCTGAACCGAGCCTCAAGCAAACCTGTCTCTACCCAGAGGTCCAGGATCTCTCCCACAAAACACTAATGAACAGATAATGAATAGGTCACACAATCACCGGGAATGCACTATCAGTTTGAAAAAGATAAAGTGTTTTATAACCAAAAACCATGATTATGACTAGAAGCATTGTGTGTATGTAGCTTATAACCAGCCGCACTGCGTGTACGTAGCTTATGATTAGCGGCACTGTGTGTATGTAGCTTATGACTTTTGGCAGTGTGCGTCTATTGTGTGTACATTTCTAATGACTAGTGGTACTGTGTACATAGCTTATTACTGGAGGCACTGTGCATACTTAGCTTATCACTAGCAGCATTGTGTGTACATAGCTTATCACTAGCAGCATTGTGTGTACGTAACTTAGGACTATCAGCACCGTGTGTACATAGCTTATGACTAGCGGCACTGTGTGTATGTAGCTTATGACTAGCGCCACTGTGTGTGCATAGCTTACGACTAACGGCAACCGTGTGTGCATAGCTAATGACTAGCGGCACTGTGTGTGCATAGCTAATGACTAGCGGCACTGTGTGTGCATAGCTAATGACTAGCGGCACTGTGTGTGCATAGCTAATGACTAGCGGCACTGTGTGTGCATAGCTAAATACTAGGGGCACTGTGTGTGCATAGCTAATGACTAGGGGCACTGTGTGTGCATAGCTAATGACTAGCGGCACTGTGTGTGCATAGCTAAATACTAGGGGCACTGTGTGTGCATAGCTAATGACTAGCGGCACTGAGTGAGCATAGCTAAATACTAGGGGCACTGTGTCCATAGCTAATTACTAGCGGCACTGTGCGTACATACAGTAGCTAAATACTAGGGGAACTGTGTGTACATAGCTTATGACTAGCGGCACTGTGTGTGCATAGCTAAATACTAGGGGCACTGTGTGTGCATAGCTAAAGACTAGCGACACTGTGTGTGCATAGCTAAATACTAGGGGCACTGTGTGCGTAGCTAATGACTAGTGGCACTGTGTGCGTAGCTAATGACTAGTGGCACTGTGTGTACATAGCTAAATAATAGGGGCACTGTGTGTACATAGCTTATGACTAGTGGCAATGTGTGTATGTAGCTTATTACTAGCGCTATTGTGTGTACATAGCTTATGAATAGTGGCACTGTGTGTATGTAGCTTATGACTTTTGGCAATGTGCGTCTATTGCGTGTACATTTCTAATGACTAGTGGCACTGTGTACATAGCTTATTACTGGAGGCACTGTGCATACTTAGCTTATCACTAGCAGCATTGTGTGTACATAGCTTATGACTAGAGGCACTGTGTGTACGTAGCTTATGACTAGCAGCACTGTGTGTATGTAGCTTGTGACTAGCGCCACTGTGTGTGCATAGCTTACGACTAACGGCAACTGTGTGTGCATAGCTAAATACTAGGGGCACTGTGTGTGCGTAGCTAATGACTAGCGGCACTGTGTGTGCATAGCTAATGACTAGCGGCACTGTGTGTGCATAGCTAAATACTAGGGGCACTGTGTGTGCGTAGCTAATGACTAGCGGCACTGTGTGTACATAGCTTATGACTAGCAGCACTGTGTGTGCATAGCTAAATACTAGGGGCACTGTGTGTGCGTAGTTGATGACTAGCGGCACTGTGTGTACATACAGTAGCTAAATATTCGGGGCACTGTGTGTACATAGCTTATGACTAGTGGCACTGTGTGTGCATAGCTAAATACACGGGGCACTGTGTGTGCATAGCTAAAGACTAGCGGCACTGTGTGTGCATAGCTAAATACTAGGGGCACTGTGTGTGCATAGCTAATGACTAGCGACACTGTGTGTGCATAGCTAAATACTAGGGGCACTGTGTGCGTAGCTAATGACTAGTGGCACTGTGTGTACATAGCTAAATACTAGGGGCACTGTGTGTGCATAGCTTATGACTAGTGGCACTGTGTGTATGTAGCTTATTACTAGGGGCACTGTGTGTACATAGCTTATGAATAGTGGTACTGTGTGTGCATAGCTAGATACTAGGGGCACTGTGTGTACATAGCTTATGACTAGCGGCACTGTGTGTGCATAGCTTATGACTAGCGGCACTGTGTGTGCATAGCTAAATACTATGGGCACTGTGTCCATAGCTAATGACTAGCAGTACTGTGTGTACATAGCTAAATACTAGGGGCACTGTGTGTACATAGCTTATGACTAGCGGCACTGTGTGTGCAAAGCTAAATACTAGGGGCACTTCATGTGCAAAGCTAAATACTAGGGGCACTGTGTGCATAGCTTATGACCAGCGGCCCTGTGTGTCCCTCCTCAGAGGATCACAGGAGTCAGATTCTTATACAATCTGTATATACAATACATTTATTTACAATTCACAAACGTATTGAAAGGTGGTTTTCCTGGAGCTTTATCCATGTTTCATAGTCAAGTTATTTAAATCATTGTGATATAGAGCTCATTATTCAGAATGATTTAAGAAATTACGTCCTAGTATAAATCCAGCGTTTTATGGTTGTAGAATTTATATGTGGGTGGGCAGCTCGAGTCACAATTTATTTCTATGCCAATTCTCATCAGCTCAATTTACTTTTTCCCCTCTCCAAGTTATAGCCTACAGTATATATTTATATATTTTCCATTCCTGCAGAAACAGTACCATTCCGCAGCACAGTCCGCTGACGTTTATTCGTACAGAGATTCTTGAAGACAAACAGCAACTAGTAACTTAAATTCATCTCTGGCTGATACAGGCTGTTGAATTTTGCAGACCCTAATTGTTGTCTACATCATTTATTTAGACCAGTAGGAAAGGAAAATGAAAAACAAACAAACTAGTGCTATGAAGGAGGGCAGAAGAAATAGAGGCTGGTTCTCATTTTTTCAACTATGAAGGTTTATTAATGTATTTTGGCATTATCATAAATATTATCTCCTTATATCCCGAATGCTTCTATGTCATTTCCGTTACCATGGCAGCACTGGTAAGTTAGAATGGGGAAAAAATAGGTGTAACAGGCTGAATTGGCAGCACCTTATAACATCACCACAAATGAAGGAATACAGGGTTTGTTAGACAATGGGAAAGGCCATTCTTCTGTCCAATAAATGTATGAGGGGTTGCACAGAGTGAGTGGTGAGCAATCAAGTCCTCATAGCTTAGTACTGCTTTGAGTGGCACAATCCTAGCACTATGAGCATTCCAACCCCTATTTGATCAAGTTTCTACTGAAATCAAGTGATTCATAGATGGAAGTCAATGAGGAGGGGGGCATGGAGGTGAGAGTGATAAGAAGACTGGAAGTAAGAGAGGTGGGAGTAGGGAGGAGATCAGGCTGGAGGTTAGCTGGGAGGAAGAAGATTGCCGGAGAGAGGGAAGGTCATGAGTAGCACTCACTATAAATTACCACCCGCTACAGCTGGGTGACCACTGCTACTAGGCAAGTACTTCTCCTCTATCACCCACTATCCACAACTTTCTCACCCAGTATTATCTATTAAAAACACCGCTCAACCTCACCCACTACCACTGAATGTGCTGGACATGAAACAGCAGCAAATAGGTTCCCAAAAGCGAGATCCACACTCTCCAGGATGTATAAGAGTCCAAAAACTTTTAGTCAGGCAAAAAACAAGTACAGCAATAAAATGGATAACGTTTCAGAGTGTGCATTAATCATATAGCCCCCGTATCTTTTACTACGTCACCCACTACCTGCGTAACATTCACTGTCTGGCATTAAAATCTAAATATCACAACCAGTCTGCCACTAAAATCTACCAATCAGTACCGGTTTTTCATTAGAGTCTAACTAATGCTACCACTCACCATTTTTCCAGCTTAAGATTCTGAATATCGCCATTTTCCTGTGATTAGAGTCCTATGACCGACACCTATCTACCATTTCAAAAATCTGAATATCACTACCTACACCTTCCACTATAATAGTGTCTACCATCACAAGATTCAATAGATACAATAATACAAGATACAAAAAAACTACCTTTCACTAGAGTCCAAGGGCCCGTACACACGCCAGATGAAAATTGACCGAGGAGCCAAATAACAACCACCTCTGTCGAGAATCCAGCGTGTGTATGGCAGCTTGCGATGTTCTTCTTGTTCAAAATTTAATAAAATATGAAGTAAAAAAAAAAAAAACTGCAGCAGCTCTGGATGTATGCCTGGTTTTTCATGGACAAAAATAAAGGATTTGTATATCCACTTATTATCCCAAAACAAAGCATAATTGATGTAACTTCTTCCTCAAGATGAATATGCACTCTTTGTTTCAGAAAACAACACTGTATTTGGCGTAGGATGGTAGGATTATTTCAAACCCATGAAATTGATTCACTTTGAAAACTATACAGTGAATTGGTAGATCTTAAAAGACTCAATGACACATGCTTGTGTTTGTAGACATTAGGATGATGTGCATTTCAAGCTCAGAGCTTATTGGCTGCGAACTGTGAAAATGCCACTCCAGCAATGACAGGTACGATCTTGAGTTTGGTGACAAACATGTTCCCGTTACTTAATTTTTTTCATCTCAACACCCAAACTCAAAACACAGCACGAGTCCATAGGCTTCAAGTAGAAAGTGACCACCATAAAATGTAAGACAGCATGATACGCCAGTGGTTATTTCTAGACAATGGCCACTGCTAATGCAATTTTTCCAAGAGAAATTGAAAGACACAACAAAACTGACAGCCTCAGCTAGATGGTTATTAGCTGAGGCAGACCCCTTTCCCCAACAATTTTTATGTAGGAGATCCGGACTGGTGGATAATCTTAGCCGAGCACTGGCTGTACCTTTTGTTCTACTATTCACCCCGCCCACTCCATGCCATACCTTTCGTTTGCAAACCTCTAAGGTTTGCTTTAAGAGTGGGCATATATGAAGCAATGAAATTCATTATTTTAAACAAAAAATAATTAAAACCTCTGTATTGTTTCCTTATGTATTAAATTAACCCCTCCCTCTCTCTACTAAGTTAGCCAATAAATGGTATCATACAGATTCAAAAATTCTGTCAACACTCATGTAAGTTACGTATGTATGTATGTATGTAAAAATAATAAACAAAATGCCGTTATATACTCTTATTTTGAAGAAGAAAAAATGACCCTACATGTGCTCCTTCTCCCCATGTTCTCCCAAGCCATGCAGCCTCCTCTACCACATTACTGCTCCTCACTGACTGGCTGAGTGCACTTCAGTGTAACAGGCTGAGAAGGAAAATACACCTCACCCCTCTGCTGAAATACAATCTATGCTGTGCTCACATGTGTTTATAAAGCAAGCTAGATATGACAGTTCAGTTTCTAGGAGAGAAAAAAAAAAGAGTAAGGGAGGAAGTTACATCAGGATTGGCAGTTAGATAGTTAGGATTAGTTAGTTAGGATTGGCAGTTAGAGGCAGTAAAGATGGAAAATGCCTGGAACAGTTTTCTCTTTATTTACTATATAAAATTCACTGAAATCAAAACATGGACAGTACAATACATAAGCAGAACAAGTAGTTATCTACTTATATATGTGGGGGGTTTTTTTCCTGGGATAGTATGGCTGTCCCTGCTGCTTTAAGCGCAATGAAAAATCTGTTACAAATGCATGTCCACATAGACAGTGATTTAGCACATAATTGCAACCTTGCTTGATACATTTCCCTAAAGATATTTTGTAAACCAAATTAAAATGACAACACAGCTAAGTGGGTGTCATCATTAAGTGCTGGCTCTGTGACTAAGATTGCACAACTCATTAAATAACTCATTAACTGACAAACACAAAGGATCTATTATTATATTTCACAATGTCGCCAGTGAGTATTTAGCCTTTCATTAAGCATTAATAATGGACAATATCTTCATAGCTTCTGTCATTACAACACTTCCCCAAATAACAGAGGTTTCGCTAGCTAGTCAGGAACTTATTACAGTGAGGGACGCATTGTGTGACAATCAGTGCCATAAAATATGCCAGCTCTGGAGAGAAAATGTCAGATTTGTTTGACTGTTATTGAAAGTCCTCGTTTATCTAGGTCAAGGTATATTTAAGTTAATCAAGGTCAAACGGACTTCCTGGTTAACTTAAAGAGACACTGAAGCGAAAAAAAAAATATGATATAGTGAATTGGTTGTGTACTATGAATAATTACTAGAAGATTAGCAGCAAAGAAAATATTCTCATACTTTTATTTTCAGGGATATAGTGTTTTTTCTAACATTGCATCATTCTATAATATGTGCAGATTACACAACACTCAGCATTCAAAATGATTCTTTCAGAGCAGTCTGTGAAGTAATGAACTCTCCTCTAGCAGAGGAAAAGTAAATAGTCCAGGAACAGTTGAGATAATAAAAGTCAGATAACAGCCCTCTCCAGGACTAACTTAAGCTGGCCATACACTGGCCCGATTTGCCGCTGCCGTTTCGACAGCAGATTCAATCACTGGGATCGAATCTGCAGCCAATCGTTCACGCTACACGCCAAATTTCGATCCAATCCGTCCGATCGCGTCGATCGCGCCGTGCGGAAAATAACCGTCGATCGCCCGCGGGTAAAGAGCGCATCGCTAGCGGCGTTCGAGTGCCCGACGACCGACGCAATAGAGCCGCATACATTACCTGCTCCGCCGGCGCGACTCCCGTGTCTCCGCTCTTCTTCTCTGTCTCCGCTCTGGTCTGGTCTCCGGCATGCTTCCCTTCTTCCTGTCCCGGCAGGAAGTTTAAATAGTAGAGGGCGCTCTACTGTTTAAACTTCCCCCAGACAGGAAGAAGGGAAGCATGCCGGAGACCAGAGCAGACCAGAGCGGAGAAGAAGAGCGGAGACCCGGGAGTCGTGCCGGCGGAGCAGGTAATGTATGCGGGATGGGGGGAAGCGGCGACAGCACCACTACCACCACAGATTGTGAACGGTTTCAGGCTGAAATCGGTTCACAATCTGTTTGCAGTAAAGGTAGCCATACGATCCCTCTCTGATCAGATTCGATCAGATAGGGATCTCTCTGTTGGTCGAATCTGATGGCAAATCGACCAGTGTATGGCTACCTTTAGTCGGAGAGCTTAATGGCTTGTTTGCATAGAGATAACAACTGGAGTTTCTCAACTCTTCCTGTACTGGAAACAATTACACTGATGTATCTGATCTTAATGTTTTATTTCTTAGCTGTGCTACACATACAAATCATAATATCATCATTTTTTTTTCGCTTCAGTGTCTCTTTAATGCTATGTACACACAAACCAGTCAGAATTGTCATTTGTGATAGTCTCAATCAGAATTTGTAGTTTTGTTATCAGCTGTACACATACTAGATTATCAGCCAAATTGGCACAGAATGGACAAATATTGCCTAGTGTATCTAGAATGCTTAGCACCATCCTCAGCGTGCCATAAGACACATAATAGGGTGAAATGACATGATTAGCAGCTAAAATTGTGATCTGGCACAACAACAATGTAAAACTGAGTTATCTGCCTATGATAGGTCGTAAGTGTGTTAAGGGCCCCATAAACGTCTCCCCCCCCCCCCCCCCTGTTTAGAACTGAATGTTCTTGTTTGACATAAATGGATCTCTGCATTGCAAAGGGAGAAACAGAGGTGTGTGCATCTAACCAGTTTCACCTGACTTATATACTGGCTGCCTCAAGTCTATTGACTCATTCAAATTTGAAATTTAACTGACTCCTCGTGGCGCCCCTGGATAGTGCTGTATAGCATGAACTGATTCCCGCAGGGCGATTGTTTTGCGGTTTTGGTTTTTGACCCTGCATATTTAGGCATGCGAAAGCAAATGCTTATTTGCATGAGCAATGTCTCGTGATTAGCCAATAGGCCAAATTTGCAAAGCCAGATTTGTCAGGTTCACTTGGTTGAAGCACATATTTTCTCTCTCTGTTGTAATAATAAATGGATCTCTTTCATGCCTCTAGCATTGTCTCTGCATTCTGACTCTTTCAATGCCTAATGATGGGTACACCCCATAAGTTTTTCCTCTCGATAGATGGATTCAATAGATACGAAATATAATTTCCGACACGTCCGATATTCCTTCCGATCGATTCTGAGCTTGATTTCTCATAGAAGTGAATGTAAAAAGATAAGGAATACGAGCGGAAGATAAGAGAATCGAGTGCAGAATCGAGCAAACAAAAATATCGGGTGGAAAATCGAGTGGAAAAACGTATCGTGTGTATCCAGCATTAATTAAGCTGATAGCTCAACACAGAAGGCATAACAAACTCAACTATTCAGTCTTTCCACAATAAAAATAAGAATGGATACTCATCAAGGTTCTTATTTTAAACGAATCGTAAAAAAGAGGTACCATGTTTCAGGCAGGATCTAGAAATCCCATATGAGCTTCTAGTCTAGCTCTTTAATCAGTAATTAATTAGCTGCTCTTAGTATACCATTCAAATTATATAGGGTACTTTACTAGCATTGAGCAGGCTATACACTAGTTGATTTTTTATCAATAGCTGGAAGAATCTGCTAGATATTGATGATGCAAACAAATCTTGAACAATCAATTTTCAGCAAAAACTGATCCTTTCTGTTATTCTCTTGATCACACCAGATGGAAAATTTTGCTTGATCGCCGGTCCAACACAGACGGATTACTTACCCGGTACCTCTTGTAGATTTTGCCAAACATAAGCGTTGCACACACTTTACACTTGCCTCAGCCGGCGCGGCCACTTGGCCGTCTTAGCGGAGAATCTACCGTGTATACAGGTGTCCCACAGCATCAGCTCAGCACACTGTTACCCTGCTGATCCCATTCGCTGGAAACCACAGTGTGCATTTAGTTGTGCTGCTAGGCAGGGCTGTGGAGTCGGAGTCGAGGAGTCGGGGCAATTTTGGGCACCCGGAGTCGGAGTTGTTGATTTTATAAACTGAGAAGTCGGAGTTTGAAGATTTTTGTACCGACTCCACAGCCCTGCTGCTAGGCTGTATGTCTACGAATAGTTGTTTTTGTTTTTTTTAAAGTAATTGCCTTGGAAAGTCATGCATCAAATTTCAATTTGGGTTATTATTTGAAATGTTCATTTGAATAAAATCCTTAAAGCAAATTCAGAAACCAGAATTAAACAATGATGGGTGCCAATTACTTTTGCTAATTTGAAGATATTTCACAGACAACTCTATGTCCTTCTTTCATCATGAAGATATAACGCACCACCCACTGTATGTGCATTTACAATATAGACATACAGGTTTGCTTTAAGCTTGCTTTATGGCAAAATGACACAAAACCCATCCCACTACTCCATCACGTCTGTCTTCTATTGACAAGTCTTCACTGTCTTTTTTTCCAAAACTCATTTTGTTAGTTTGGAATTCATGACTCAGAGGTTCCTGTTTTCCTTTACAAACAAGTCAACGGTTTTATTAACGGAAACCATTTTTTCCTCCTCTGTGGATCTCCAGCATGCTAATAGCAGGAAGAGGAAGTGAGAGACATCTCAACAGCACAGTGAAAGGGAGCTGCCTTGTTTGTGTTTCTCCAAAGACCAAAGTATAGCAGATAATGATAGCCATCTGAACTCCTTTTAATGCTAGAACAATGTTTAATGCTAGAACAATGGATGTAATTAGAGATTTAGCCACAATAACAATGGCAACAAACAACTCAAGAACAAGATGAATCCTGTAGTGGTGTGGGGGAACGGGGATTCCCAATTCATGTGGAAAAAGCAAAATATAGCAAGGCCCACTAAAGTGTATTAAAAATAGCAACATAGCAACAGTGCCCACACCATGAACCCAAACCCAAGGCTGGACATATGGAAATGAACAAAACCTCAAAATCAGATAGTTTCCTAGTGTCTAGCCTGGAAAAATGCCCAGTTCACCTAAACCCTGAAACAGCTCCTGAAAGCGGTATAGTCACCATAAAAATCAAATTTCAACAGCAACTGGTCTGAGTATATTAAGTGATAAAGATGCTAAGCCTGCATTCAAAACGTTCAAAACTTTTTCTGCTGTTATGATTTGGAGTTAATTAAGGAACACTGGCCCTTTAGTAGTCGTGCCAAAGAATTGCATGCTGGGGGTTCTTTTTATTTATAATCTATTCCTCCTCTTCCCTTTATTTCCCTGCCAGCTTCTTATCTGAAACCTAATCCCCTACTCACTTGTGTTTACAAGCAAGGCTGAGGTGACTCAGCGATTGGAGGAGACAAGAAAAAAAGTAAAGGGCAGAAAGGACATCACGAGTTAGCCTTAACTGTGGGCAAAATACATGGCCCCCACCAGGAACAGAATTCTCGTAATTAACTATATAACATTTACTGAAATCAAAACGTGGACAGTATAATACATGTGTTATGTAAGTAGATCAAGTATTTATCTACTTATATATGTTTTTTTTCCCTGGCATAGTATGGCTGATCCTACTGCTTTAAGGGAACCTAAACTGAGAAGGAAATGGATACCAGCTGCCTGACTCTCCTGCTGATCCTGTGTCTCTAATACTTTTAGCCACAGCCCCTCAACAAGAATGCAGATCAGGTGCTTTGTCTGAAGTCAGACCGGATTAGCTGCATGCTTGTTTCAGGTGTGTGATTCAGCCACTACTGCAGCCAAAGAGATCAGCAGGACTGCCAAGCAATTGGTATTGTTTAAAAGGAAACATCCATATCTCTTTCAGTTTAGGTTCCCTTTAACACACTTTAACCTCTCCTCCTGCAATTTCAGGCCTTCCTGATGATAATTTCTCTAACAAATCAACTCTGTAATTTGTAGAACCACTGGAATAGGGATCACCATAGCAGCCATAGCCAAGCAAGGACCGAGTCCTGGTGGCTTGCTTTGACCATCCACACTGTGTCCTGTTGCCACTCAAGGCACGTGGTAAGGAATTATTTTTTTACCTCTTCGTCTTCGCTGCGTATTGATAACTCTCCCTGCCCGTCTGACAATTAGTCTAAGTCTGGCCATGGAGGAAGAAGAAAACATCACTGACTGCGAGAGCCCAGCATGCCAACAGGGCATCCAACCAAGACTAGCTCCCATTCCTTGGCGTGCTCAGTAAGAATGGAAGGAGGGTGCTCCTAGACCACCAGGGAGGAAAACCTAAACGGGGAAGAGGAGGGTTTGTACTAGACAGCAAGGAAAAGCGAATTGGTCGGAGTCTGACTAAACTACCAGGGTTCAGGTAATATAAGAAGGGGCATGGTGACCACTAGTCCACCAGGGAAAGCTATATGAAGGAGACCACCAAATTGCCAGAGAAATTAATATAAGAGGGGAACAACCACTGGACCACCAGTGTCCACGTAATATAAAAAGGGGGAAGGGGACTAGATTAAAAGGAGGTATAAGGAGGAGGAAGACTCCCAAAATACAAGGGCATGAATAACCAATATTTTCATATGGAGCCCAGTGGCAATGGTTTTCATATTTTGATCATATTTCCGATTGGCTATCGGCCAAAAATTAATGGAGCAGTAAAGTGCTACAAGAACAGTCTAAGCAATCGAGGAAGTTGATTTTGAGCTTGGGATCAATTCTTGGTGATCAGTAGGCTGTGTACCAGAATTATCATTTTTCACCCAATCAGATCACTTCTCTTGATTGGAACTGGATCAGAAGTGAAAATTGCATGTGGTGTGTACCAGGCCTTATGCTAGTTACGCAGGATGCAATTTCCTGTCAGATCGACTGGTAGAAAAAAACATTTCCAACATGTCTTATCTTCTTGGGATTTATAACAGAACCTTTTTCGGAAGTACTGATCTGAAAATCGATCCAGTGATCGTTTGGGACCAGATGGGACATGTCGTAAATGAACAATTTGACTCGTCGATCTGATGGGAAATTGCGTTGTGTGTACCTAGCATAGACTTCTATATTAGTGGATTTAGAAAAAAAAAAGGAACAGGAAGCATGGAATGTATGAATACTGGCTATCGGACTGGCTTTTCAAGCCAGTGGAACCAGTGATGCTATACATTAGGTATGTTACACAAACCTGTGAATGGAGGTGGGTGGGGCTCTTCTTTAAGAAACAGACCATACACTGGTCGATTTGCCATCAGATTCAACCAACGAATAGATCCCTCTCTGATCGAATCTGATCAGAGAGGGATCGTATGGCCACCTTTACTGCAAACAGATTGTGAATCAATTTCAGCCTGAAACTGATAATCTGCGGAGCTGCCGCTGCTGCCCAAATACATTACCTATTCCGGCTGGCGCAAGTCCCCTGGTCCCCGCCGTCTTCTTATCCGCTCCGGGCTCCATACCGTTCCTGCAGCTACTGAGCTTCTTGTCCAGGGGAAGTTTAAACAGTAGAGGGCGCTCTACTGTTTAAACTTCCTGCCGGGACAGGAAGTTCTGTGTAGCTGCAGCCGGTCCGGAACCCAGCGCGGAAAGATGACAGCAGGGACCAGGGGACTCGCGCCAGCCGGAACAGGTAATGTATACCCACTGTATTGCGTCGGTCATCAGGCATTAGAACGACGCACTCCCGACCCGCCGGCGATCGAGAAAAATCTTCTGCACGGACGGATCGACGGGAACGATCGATTTCAGACGGAAATCGATCGTTCTGTCAGCGGTGTGCGCGGCGATTTCACAGCCCCTTAAAGGCCTAATCTAACCTTAAAGCCTAATCTATACAAATACAAAAAGTTTTGATACAGCAGGGAACCTCTCACATGTTTTCATTGTTGACTAGTCCTTACAGAGTTCATCTAATTTCCTGTTCCATATTATATGCATCACAAAGTACTGTTGTTCTGCTTTAACATCGCTGTGATAGAGCATGTTTCAGCTACACTCAGTGACTCCAATTTATCTTTACCAGCAGAAATCTGCTTTGTAGGTTTTCCTCAGGTTGGCGTGATGCAATAAGCTTCTATGGTTCAAAGGGAGTTTTGTGCAAGACACACAGTTTTCCATGCTGCAAGCACATGAAGCAGCACAGAAGATGAGAGCAGTCGGAAGTGCGGGAGGTACTCAGAACAGGCAGCGGGAAACAATAGCCAGCATCATGCATTGCCTGAAATAACTCACTGTCAGGAATTCATGAGCCAGAGGTTATGGAACATCTCAATACCGCCTTTAGTGTTCACATTCTTTGTGCATTGTGTGACTGTTACAGGCACGGTTTCCTTCTAAAACACAGAACTTGTCAGACTGGTACCTTGTGGTTACAAGTGGATGTTTCAAATGCATTTAAGGCAACTACTTTTTCCTCCGTATTGCCGGCTAATCACTAAATAACACTTTTTTTTTGTAAACAAGTCAGTGTTCTCTACTTCTGTAAATCACAACGGTTTCAAAACCAGAGAGCAGAAACTTGCCAACTGATGTAGTTCTTAGCAGGGTACCTGGAGACAGTAGATTTATTAACTTGAGGAGTCGGAGTTAGATGATTTTTTGTACCAACTTCACAGCCCTGGTAAGTATTAGACTAAGGAGTCAGAGTTGAAGAGCCAGAGCTATTTTAGGTACCTGGAGTCGGTGGTTTCATAAATCGGATGATTTTTGTATGGACTCCACAGCCCTGGTTCTGAGAGGAGTCATGTGATTAACTGAGCAGCCACCAGAAACAGGAGGTGTGCCCAGGACCATTGCCTCAGAAAGGTAAAACCAAAAAAGATTTAGATATTATATGACATATGCTGCTTACCTATCTATAAATGTCCAGACACTAAGTGCTAATATCGTAATAAGTAGCTCATAAAACAGAAATGACATTTTTAAAACAATTTTAACTCCTCAGTGCTCAACAAAATAAGTATTGCTTTGTGTAGTGAACACCGATTTATCGACTACACATCAGGACAGAAAATGAGAAATATGCTCCGACATGAAAACACAGACAGCAATAAAGTCTCAAAGGGGAAAAAAGTTGGGCTTGGCTTTAAAGTCAACATTTATAAGGGTAGTGCAGTAAATTCTTATGAATGGCAGCCACCTCTGCAAGTCCAACACCTTGCCAGCTTACACCATGACCCTTCTCATTATTATTATTATTTATATAGCGCCGACATCTTCCGCAGCGCTGTACATAGTACATATAGTCTTGTCATTAACTGTCCCTCGAAGGAGCTCACAGTCTAGTCCCTACCATAGTCATATGTCTATGTATGTACCGTGTAGTGTATGTATTGTAGTCTAGGACCAATTTACTTATCTCTATGTTTTTGGGATGTGGGAGGAAACCAGAGTGCCCGGAGGAAAAACACGCAGACAAGGGGAGAACATACAAACTCCTTGCAGATGTTGACCTGACTGGGATTTGAACCGGGGACCCAGCGATGCAAGGCGAGAGCGCTAATCACTATGCCACCGTGCTGCCCATAAGACACTGTTGGGTCTAAGTTATTACCCTAGGGCACAATGCCCCTCCTCTTGTGCCAGAAAGAGGCAGGGGCTGAAGGAGGCCACTGTCCCCTGAACAAGGTATTTTTGGTGTCATTCTTTTAAAGTTTTGGAAATGCAGCTTCTCCTTTAAATGCCTACTCTGACTCTGTAAGAAGGTCTACACCAGTACCACAACCTACTTTCTGCAGAAACAGGTGGAGATCCTTGCCTAAGTGTACCTAATTATGATGGCGGAACTGGGGGTTGCTCTGGTGTCACAAATACAGAAGAGAATGTGGAACTCGGCTAGTGACCACAGACACAAGAGTACAACAGAAGTACTACAAGATAATAGTTATGCTGGTGGCACAGTGGTTAAATGGTTACTACTCTGACCTTGCACGGCTGGAGTCCCAGTTTCAAATTCCAAGCAGAACATTACCTGCTTCGAGGGATATGTTCTTCCCGTGTTTCCACTCACCCTAGTTCCATTCTAATGCTGGGAATACACAATTCGTTTCTGCTCGCAATCGTTTTTTCTGCTCGATTCAGCTCTCGATTCTCTTATCTTCCGCTCGTTTTTCTTATCTTTTTCCATTCACTTATATCAGAAAACGAGCAGCCAAAGAATCGAAAGTGAGATCGCACATGTCGGAAATTATCTATCGAACCATCTTATCAGCTTAAAAACGAACCATGTATTCCCAGCATTACTCTCCAAAACATGATTGATTAATGATTTAGCTTCCACCCAAAAGGACCCTAGATTGTGACAGACACAAAGGACTGTGAACCCCACTGGGGGTGATATGAACTAAGTTATGTATGTAAACTGCAGCTGATCATGTATGAGCATTATATAGCTGCATACAATTACAGTTGTGAGAATAATAACATTCTTCCTCTACATAAAGCTATCGAATCACTGTAGCGTTTGAAAATGCCCAATAATGGTACAATTTTCAGTGAAGAATCGCCCAAGCGATCAGATAAATGCAATCGAAGAAGCAGAAAATAAACCTCTTTGATGTCCCGAATCGACTGTGAACAATTCCAATGCTGTTAATTTAGTCAATTGGAAAACAAGATTTTATAATCGGTTGTGCTGGATGGGAAGAGCAGATTGGTTTGTTGATGGCGAAACAAACAATTTATTATGACATTTTATTTCGGATTGCGTTTATCTGATTGCTTGGGCAATACCGTTAGTGGGCACCTTAAAGAGAACCCGAGGTGTGTTTAAAGAATGTTAATTGCATACAGAGGCTGGATCTGCCTATACAGCCCAGCCTCTGTTGCTATCCCAAACCCCACTAAGGTCCCCCTGCACTCTGCAATCCCTCATAAATCACAGCCAAGCTGTGAGGCTGTGTTTACATCTGTAGTGTCAGTCTCAGCTGCTCCCCCGCCTCCTGCATAGCTCCAGGCCCTGCCCCGGTCCCTTCCCTCCAATCAGGAGGGAAGGAAGGGATGCAGGCGGGGACTGGAGTTCTGCAGGAGGCGGGGAGAGCAGCAGACTGACACTATAGAGATAAACACAGCCAGCTCTGACAAGCTGTTTGTCAGCAGCGTGGCTGTGATTTATGAGGGATTGCAGAGTGCAGGGGGACCTTAGTGGGGTTTGGGATAGCAACAGAGGCTGGGCTGTATAGGCAGATCCAGCCTCTGTATGCAGATAATATTCTTCAAACCCACCTCGGGTTCTCTTTAAGAGTAAGGCATGACCTGGCTACATACACAGTGCTACCTGTGGTATCTTTAGCACGGTGAAAGACCTGAATTTAGCTAGAACAAGCTATATAAAAACACAGATTAAAGTCAGTGCAGGAAACAAAGACAGGTGTAATGTTGTCTGGAGCTGATCTATATATAACAGCCAAAGAACTGTCGGAAAGGAGCTATTCTGCAGACACTCTGAAGACTTGCACATATACACTAGTGAGTGAATACAGACCAGCCTGTTACACCTCCAGACAGATCCTTTTCCGCTTCAGGTTTACAGTAATGTCATTATTACAAAGCTCTGAAATTGTAAAGTCCTTAAATGTGGGGATCATTTTGCCGAGTCAAAGGAAAAGTACAAGGCGTTCAAGAGATTCTCCTGTTCTGAGGAATGTCAGCCTTCCTGAGGCTAAAGTTAGGTCCAGAGGTTAATAAAATGGCACCTGAAGCAATCACAAAAGACGCCAACATTTTTTGCTCACAGACACCATTGCTCAGCTCTCTGCAGAGCAGCCAGGTATTTCCTATGGAGAGAGCATAAGGATGATGAGCAGGCATTGGGGCGTAAGCTTTTGCGTAAACTACAATAGGAGATAATTGTCAACTGGAAGGAAAAGGAGGCACCTACTATACATCAACTCGTAGCATTATCTGGGAGAAATATAGACATTGAATATAGATTGGGGATCTTTGGGGGTGGTCAGGTAGGCATAGATTGATGTCTGAGGGGGAACAGAACTTTTAACAGTTGCAAAGTCACGAATGATACATTTAAAGGTGGCGAAAAATTGGAGGAGAGACAGAGTCTTTGGCCTCCCACTTTTGGCTCTCAAAAGTGCACTTAAATTTATCTCGTTAGGTTTGCTCCATTTCTGTTCAGGTTGTTCAGGCTGCTGTATCTTAAGCTTTTAGTGTATTTAGTTCCTTAAAGCGGTTTAAAACCCTGACATAATATTCAATAAAAACATGTTTACCTACTTTTTATATGCCATGGGGTTATTATATTTGCATTTGTGCATAAGTATTATTATTCATTTAGAAGTTATAGGTTTCCAAAAGTACAGATTTTTTGCTTTGTGAGCTGACTTTGCACTTTATTAATAACTGGTTTTATGTGTTGCTGTTTTGCAGGCAGACATGCTTTCAGTGTCTCTCTGTCTCCAGCAGCTCCTGCACAGTCAGAGAATGTGTCACATTCCTCACTTGATATATTTAACCTCCCTGGCGGTCAATTAAATCCGCCAGGGAGGCAGCGCAGCACTATTTAAATAAAAATTAAAAAAAAAAAAATCATGTAGCTAGCCTAGCGCTAGCTACATGATAGCCGCAGAGCTGCGGCATCCTCCTACCCTCTCCGATCGCCTCCGGCGATCAGGCGTATTAGGAAATCCCGTTGTAAACGGGATTTCCATGAGGGCTTCTCCCATTGCCATGGCGATGGGCGCGATGACGTCACCAACGTCATCGACGCCGTGACGCCACAGGGAGTCCCGATCCACCCCTCAGCGCTGCCTGGCACTGATTGGCCAGGCAGCGCAGGGGGTCTCGGGGGGTGGCACCCTCTAACGCGACTGGTAGCGGCTAATCGGCGCGGAGTGGCTGTGATTGTAAGTATCACGCAGCTAGCAAAGTGCTAGCTGCGTGTATAAAAAAAAATTATGCAAATCGTCCAGCGGGGCCTGAGAAATCCTCTGTAGCGGCTTACCCCGTGTCCTGCACGGGGTTACCGCTAAGGAGGTTAAAGAGACTCTGAAGCGAGAATAAATCTCGCTTCAGAGCTCATAGTTAGCAGGGGCACGTGTGCCCCTGCTAAAACGCTGCTATCCCGCGGCTAAACGGGGGTCCCTTCACCCCCAAACCCACCCCCGCAAGACTTGGTCGCAAGTTGGTCGTAAATTATCTTCTTCCTGGAGGCAGGGCTAACGGCTGCAGCCCTGCCTCCAGCCGCGTCTATCAGACGCACATCGCAGCCTCTCTGACAGACGCGCGTGGAGCAGGGCTGCGGCGGTTAGCCCTGCCCCAACCAGGAAGCGCTCCCCCGCTGCACCGAGGGGGTTTGGGGGATCAGGGACCCCCGTTAAGCCGCGGGATAGCGGCGTTTTAGCAGGGGCACACATGACCCTGCTAACTATGAGGTCTGAAGCGAGATTTATTCTCGCTTCAGACTCTCTTTAAAAGGACACTTAAGCCAGAAAAAAAAATGAGTTTTACTCACCTGGGGCTTCTACCAGCCCCCTGCAGCAGTCCTGTGCCCTCGCAGCCACTCACTAATCCTCTGGTCCCCCGCTGCCAGCTAGTTTCGTTTTTGCCGACAGGTCCGTCAGGACTGGCCATGCGTAGCTTTTTCCGCATTCCCGACTGCAATTAGCGCTATTGCGGACCGCAACGCGTACAAAAATATGCATTGCTGCATTACGAACGCATGGATATGCGGCAACGCATATTTTTGTACGCGTTGCGGCCCGCAATAGCGCTAATTGCAGTCGGGGAATGCGAAAAAAGCTACACGTTACCAGTCCTGACGGGCCTGTCGGCAAAAATAAAACTAGCTGGTAGCGGGGGACCAGAGGATTAGTGAGTGGCTGCGAGGGCACAGGACTGCTGCAGGGGGCTGGTAGAAGCCCCAGGTGAGTAAAACTCTTTTTTTTCTGACTAAAGCCCCATCTACACTATGGGACATTGCAGCGATCCGGCGGCTCGATTAGCCGCCGGATCGCCTCTTCCGTGTGCTCGCCGCGTCCCCGCTCGCATTCGATTCCCCGCTCGTGCCCGCTCATCCCCGCTTTTCTTCCGCGCGATTCCCTGCCATTGTCCCCTCGCGGGGAGTGAGCAGGGAATCGGCGGTGCGGAGATCCGTCCTGTCGGATCTTATCAATCGAGCCACATCAGCGGCTCGATTGGTAAGGAGCATCGCGGCCGCATCTACTCGTGTAGATGCGGCTTTAAGGTTCACTTTAAAGCAAGATAAAGCATTATTTTTGTACAACTCTTTTGGAATTTCATTCTATTGGAGTTTTACGTTGTTGAAAATGGCCGTTTTTTTTATTTTATGACTTACTTTGGATGTAACCTGCCAATAAAACCTTTAAGTTAAAAAAAGAAAGTACAACAGGATTGGTCACAGTATTATCTCCCAGTATCGGATGCATCTTGCATACGGTAATGACAGTGCTGTTGCTTCTCCTGTCCTCTAGATCAGGGCTTTTCAACCTTTTCACTAATTGTACCAAGTTGTTCACCTGAGAATGTTCAAGTACCACCAGTGTGTCTGTGCAGTAGATTGGACGCAATCGGGCTTGGCTGTTTCTGCGGGAGCCTGAACAGAGAGCAGCTGCTGCACATGCGCACACACCGACGAGGAGAACATTGGGGCCCCCAGCCCTGGATCCCATCTACTGAGGAGGAAGGGGGAAATCTTTTTAGGATACAACGGCCTCCCTTTTCCTGAGGCAAGTACCCCCCCGGCACTTTTTTCTTGCAGGTAAACTTTAAGAAAAAGGGGGATTTTGGAGGGGAAAAGTAGGAGGCATTGGTGGGGGAATAGATTGCAATTAGATTGCTAGCCTACAGATTGTCAGTATAGACAATCTAGAGGTAGATTGCCAATATAGGGAGCCTTACAAGTCCCCCCCCCCACACCCGCTTAAAAAGAATTTGTACTGTCCGATTTGTACAATGCAAAACATACCAATCAAGTCACTGCGATCCTGGCTCTCTCTTAATCGCAAGGTTTAGGCAGTGTTTACAAACAAAAAACATGGCCTCCAGTCAGGGATTCTCACAGTTTCTCAGCAAGGGCAGCTCCCTCACCCCTCAGACAAGCTGAAATTGAGAGCAGAGACCTGTCTGTGAGGGATAAACAAGCACACACACAGAGCCTGGAGGGGGCGTGCATAACTTCTCCCTATCACAACAGAGGCAGTGCATTCCTTTCTGGGTCCACAAAGCTTGACAAAGAAAAGATTAGATATATTACAGAGACAGTGCAACTAGAAAAGGCTGCAGTAATCCAGACCACATTAGAACAGGTATAGGAACGTATAGGATAGAAGAAATAAGGCTGAAAATTTTGTTACAGAGTCTCTTTAATTATAGGTAGCCTGGCCCCACCACCAGAGAGCTGAGAGCTAGGCTCTCACCACAAAGTTCGGCTCCCCCAGGCTCACTCCTTGCTGTGCTGCCTTGTGATACAGTTTACACCTCAGATCATTGGCAGTGATGCTCGGATACCCCCCAATCACGAATTCGACTACTCGAGCGTGGTTGAAAAAAAGATACGGAAATGGCGTGATTAATTTCCGGATTGGAAACATACTCACAAATTTGACCCGGATTTTTCCCGTGAATGAGTCAATCACGGAAATTCATGGCCGTGATCACAGAAAAGTGTTTTAGCCAATAGCAAAGCCCCCATACATGCGACATTCACCAAAATTGCATAGATTGTAAAGGTGAGATGTGGCTACAAAATTCAAAAATAACTTTTAGTTTTTGAGAAAATAGATTTTAAAATTTCAAAACAAAAAATTATTTGTGATTAAAAAGCTGCCAAAACCCGCCGACTTTAGCAGTTAGTAGCAAAGCCCCCTTACATGGTAGCAACATCTTTGAATTTTGGCTCCAAGTCTCTGATCTGTCTTTGATCTTCATTCAAGATGAAGCTCGCAAGATAGAGGATA